>NW_010240490.1:0-2772 GCF_000690775.1 Eurypyga helias | reverse complement strand
ATTCCTGCTTGGGCCTCTCAGTTTATTCAGGCACTTGTGAACTCCATTTTATGGTCTGCAATTGGCATGCACTGCACACATCCTGCAATTATTCATATACATGTTACTTTTCTATAGGGTTCATTACTGTCCCTCTTGGCACTTATCTATTCAAGTGTAAGTTCAGCACTGTGATGAAGAGAACTCATGTGAGCCATACGCAATTTACCTGTTTAGCTGTTGCCTTTGTTTATTTGATATGACAGTGCTGGAAATTATTTCACATGGAATCATGCAATTTTCTCCCAAATGTGGAGCCAGTGAGATGGAGAACACAGGAGCACATTTTGAGTTGAGAACTAAACAGGTCATTCAGCTTTCACAAGCATTACAACATCAGGAATTCAAATCAGGAGGTTAAGAGCAATGCTTGGGGGCTCAGCAAAATATCATGAATATTCATTATTGTCATTCTCAAGATTAAGAAATCTGGGAGCTTCTGCATGAGAAAGTTCACACATGGTGGTGTTTCAGATACACTGACTGGCACATAAGCATGGACAGGTTGTCTGCTGATTTTCGGGGAGCAAAGGGAGAGTGGTTGTGTCTCATCCTTTTTTGGCCAGGTAAGAAAATAAGCCAAACTTGATGTTTAAACTCTGAAAATATCAGCCAAACAGCCAGTACCATCGCACCTGTGTGATTCTTGGTCACCCAGAGGCAGATGAAAATTGGATGCTCAGAAAAATTTTTGGCCAATGGGAAAAAGACTAAGACTGAGCTATCCATTATAATTCTAATGAAAGCATACAGTGATAGTACTTGGAAAGAGAAAATGTGTGGGAAGAAAACAAACAAACAAAATACCAACATAAAAGGTAGCTGTTTTTTCAGGATTTTTCAAAACAAGTCGATATTTGTGCATGGCAGAAAATGAAACAATATTTTTTAGAGTGGGCAAAATGCCACCCTAACAGATGGCAGAAGTGCAGGCATGCAAGAGAACAAGTTTATGAATTGATGCATGGGCATGTTTTCTGTCCAGGAATGTTGAAACAGCAGCTTTTGGAGAATTATTTCAACTCCTACGTTTACAGAACTGTGTCATTACCAACCTAGCTTCAAGCTTGCTTAAGGTGTGTGTGCATTTTAATTCTTGAAAGCCGATTTTATTTTTAGTTGTATTGGTAGCCACATAAAGATTTCACTTACTAATATTTGATTGAAGGAGAAGCTGTATTTAGTTATTTTATTATATTTGTTATTATTTTAAGGTATTTATGTTTAAACACCATTCATTAGGTTTCTACCCTTATACAGGGCTGTTTTACATGAGAATCAATGAATTTGCACTGATTTCTACAGCATTTCAGAGCTCAGCATTATTTTAAAAAATCATATTTTGTCCATTTGTACTGGGCTATAAAATATTGCTATATACCCCTGAAACACATAAGGGGACAAATCAAGAGATGACTTTACTGTCTTCCACCCAGCATACCTGCATTAAGACAGCCACTGCATTAGTTCACTCTCTATCACAGTATGAAGAAAATAATAATTATTTTTAATATTTAAGGTAAGAATTGCTTTTGGCAATATTCTTCAGCCCTCTGCGTTGCAGTTTTGCAGCCTTAAAATCCTGCTAGACAGATGTTTTGTTGCTCTGATATAAAAGTATCTCTGCTCAAGGAGAAGGAAAAGAAAAATACTTACATTTCTGTAAAATGAACTGAGAACATGCTTTTTTACCATACTAAGAACGGTTTAATGACTTACTATCTTTGGTCAGAAAAGGAGAAATTGCTAAAAGGAATAATACTTACTGCAACATAAGTAAGATCCAAGTGCTGAAAAATCAGAAGTATATTCAGATAAAAAAAAAAGTTATAAAGATACCTGTACACATTCCTGTGAAGAACACTTACAGCATCTCAGCTGTGCGGCGTTTGAGTTCAGCTGAAAAGGAACTGTTTTGTTCTGAACTTTGCTTAACGGACTGAAGAACTACATCCACTGCTCATGAAGACTGACATTACTGCTTTAACTTAAATAATACTCTATATTTCTAAACTACATAAATTACAAAAGCTGAAGATGGGCCTTAGCATGAGGATGAACAGTACACATGTGAAGGCAATGTGATCCTACAACACCACAGACAGAAATATACAGATTAGAGCTCAGTGCTGAGCAAGTGGAGTTCAGTTTTCTCGAAAACTGAAGGTGAACTGTAAGTCCTGACTGTTCACTATTTTACGCAGAACGCAAAAGAAAGAATAGTGCAGAAAGGAACACTGCTTTCTTCTGCTCTAAAAGCAAAATTAACATTTCCCTCTGAGGATTATATGGTAAAATGCCACCCACATGCCAGTTTCAAGCCTAGTTCTAATTTCATCATAGTCCAACTGCTTGAGGAGTAAATACAGATATGGGGGAAAGAAAAAGGTATTAGTGGAAGAAACAAACCCAAAATTTCACTGTAATCTGGTGTGTATGGTTCCAGTGAAACAGGAAAATAAAAGATTCAGATGGTCAGCTTCTCACTAATTCACACCAGTCAAAGATGTGGCACAGAAATCTTTAAGTAACATTCCAACAACTCATCACACTGACTAATCAAGGACAAAGTAACTCTATGCCTAAAAGCACTGCTAAGTATAGTGCCTCAAAGAGGAACTTCCCACTTGACTCTGAAGTGCTGGAAAATAATCTTCCATTGCTACTTTTAACAAGGTCTGGTTGCTCCTGAAAGCACAAATAAATAAACATATAGGGGGGAGGCGGGGGTGG
>NW_010240489.1:24689-31097 GCF_000690775.1 Eurypyga helias | reverse complement strand
CTAACCATTCTATGATTCTGTGTTTACTAAATACAATCCAAGAGAGTTTGGTTCATGTTTTTTTCTGGGGACTGAGGTGACAACCAGCAGTTGCCTGAGCTGTCCTTTTTTTTTTTGAATATAGGTGCAAAATTTCTCCAGGGTATCCATGGCCTCTCAAAAATGATTGAAAGTGACCTTGCTGTGGCATTAGCCAGCTTCCTCAGCACCCTTGGACACAGCCCTTCTGGTTCCATGGACTTGTATGTGTCAAGGTTTCTCCAGCAACCCCTGACTCATCCACTAATAGTCATCCTTCTCCTCTGTGAATCCCAGGACTTGAGGCTTGGGAGACCTTGCTGCTGAAGAGGAAGGTAAAGAGGCATTCAGTTCCTCGGGGTTGTCTGTGTCCACTCTCACTAAATCACCCAGCCTAGGCACCCAGTAACTGCCTTTTTCCTTGTTCAGTCTTTTACCACTAAGCTGAAGTTCCTCTTGTTACTCTTGACATGCAAGTTGAAACCCCAGCTGAGCTTTGGGTTTCCTGACACCATCCCTACATGCCCAGGCAATGTTCCTAAATTCCTCTTTTGTAGCCCATCCCTGCTTCCACCTCCTGTATGCTCTTCTTTTGCGTTGGAGTTCTGCCACGATTCCCTATTTACCCAAGCTGGTCTGCTGATACGTCTCCTTGTTTCCAGAATACTGAGATGGCCTGTGCTTGCACTTGGTTGAGGCTTCAGAGACCTCATCACTGCTGGAGGCAGTGATAGAGTGAAAGGCTGCTTCTACCCTTGCTGTGCACTGAAAGAGGCAGGGAACAAGACGGCCTGAGAAGTTCTGGCTCAGAACTGAGAAGCCAGATACCTTAGGGGTGCACCTTTGGGTTGACTAGCACTGAATAAGCTGCAACCTTTCACCACGTTTGGGTTTATTATTAGTAATATTCCCTGCTGCGTGGATTATCCGCTTGCTGCTGACATTGCAAGTTTCAATCCTGGGGTGCTAATAGGTTCTTCTCTCTCTTCAGCCACAGATTTTCATGAAACTGCAGGAACTTCGCTGGTTTTGAGAAGCCTGTCCTTCTGTCAGGTTCCCCCAAAACCTGATAACATTAGAAAAAAAAAGGGAGGATAAAGGGAAGGAAACAGGTAGGTGTACTAGTTTTGTGCATTCCTTGCGACCTAAGGAGCCCAGGATAAAATCGTATCTGAAAGTGTAATCAGAGACCATTTAGGCTCATTTGGTGCAGATTGTGTGTATGGGGGTGGAGGTAGAATTAGGACTGCACAAACAATTTTTATTCTGGCATTTCCTAATATTTTAATATTTAAATTACAAAACCTTGATTTATTTTAATTCTGCAAAAATATAGTGAAAAGTGCTGTTGTCACATAAATGGACCCATCATCCACTGTAATTCTCTTCTCATGGTCTGATATGAGACGCGTGAAGAGATTTCCCCAGGGAACCCTGGATTTTGGTTAATCTGGACCTTTTAATGCTAATTAAAGTGTGTATTTGTATCGTTTGTGTCAGAGAGGCCTCCAACAACTCATTCTGCGTAACTGGAGGCCAGCTTCCTGTTTACTTCCACAGTGCACACTGTAAGAAACCAGTAAAATATTCATTTCCAAGACTGCCATGATGCAAATCTGAGACGATTCCTGGAGCAGAGGATCATACATTTAAAAAAAAAAAAAAAAAGGAGAACAGAGCAATTGTTAAGCGCGCAGAGCAATCAAGCAGAAATAATCTTGCAGACTGCTTCATATGCAGGTTCTGCACTACTGACAGGTATGGAGAGGGAACAGGAATGCAGAAGTTGCTGCACTAGCTTGTTTGCAGACTGCTGAAACAGACACTTTCCTCCAGACATAAAGATTAGCTACTTGCTTGGCCAATCAGAGCAAAACAGGCCAGTTGAATCAGAAGAAATATCTTAGGAGACAGCAAAACGCATGTCCAACACTCTGGGTGGCAAACAGTTGCTCAGGGGATGAGCCTCCTCACAGCAAGGCAGGTCCTGGGAATGGTTCCTCTTGTTCTCACCTCTGGTATTTGTGAGACTGGAAAACCAACATAGCCCATAAGAGAACCGCAAGTGGCTGACTGCAAGTGCAGGGGGCTGGTGGTCACCTCTGCGACACAAAATACCAGTGAAAAACTGCCCATTATGCGGTCTTACTTCTGTCTATTTTTGTACAGAACACAGTTTTGTAGACTTGTCTGCATTCTGGTTTGCTCCTCCTTGCAAGGATGTTCTCTTTCCCAAGGTCAAGTACGGATTTGTCATTGTAGCTGTAACCATTCCTGCAAAAGGGTGGACCCAACCTGGCAAGAGGACTTTTCCAGCTAAAATAGATCACATGTTTCTTGTGGACTTTATGAACGTAAAGTAAAACACAGTCCTGATTACTATATCTGTATTGCCAATCGTTTGCCAATCATGTGATCAACACTGCCAACCACAGTGGTCTTGCCCCATTCCAAAGTCGTTGGAGATGTCCTCGACACACAAGCAGCTGCTGCTGTATCGAAGGCACAGTGCTAGTGAGACAAGCAAAGACAGTCTTTTCCCCAAAAACATGGCCACATTTATCCTTTGTTCTCTGCACAAAGAAATGCTGTAACATGGGAGCTAAAGAATGGAGTAAGGATCCGCCTACTGTAAAAAAGGTTGGATGCCTGATGATCCCAGAAAGAACTGCTGTAAGCCCGAGAGGAAGGTGAGATGCTCAGCGCTGGAAGTGAGCTATTTGGGTAGAGCATGCAAGGGGCTTTACTGAATCTGCTTTACAGGGGTGCTTTGTAATGGTCATCTGATTATAATTATTACATACCACAACACATCATCTTCCCAGAAAACAATGCACAATGTACTGCATACAGCGGCTCCCCGTTTTGCCTTTCTCTTTCTCTCTCCCCCTCCTCCTCTTCCCTGTCCCTTGTTTCTGTAAGACAAAACAAAGGTTAGATGATTTATCTGTGCCTCTCCCAAACGTTTGGTCATCTTAGTTCAATTTCCGGTGTTTGGAGGACTTGTTCTGTGGCAGCTGTAGTTTCTCTAGTACAGTTTACCATGCAGTTGGATGCATGTTCCTTTTCATACTTTCTTTCACATGAACATTTACCTTGATGAATGGAATTCCCTTCCCATACATTACTTAAAGCACCAAAGAGAATGTCACCATATGTGATTGCTAATAACTACAGAGAAGCCCTCAAACCCCTTACAGTAGTCAGCTTCACTGTTTTATACCACTTCAGAGAGAGCAGCCGGTATTCAGGCCAGGTGAGGAGCATGCCGGCAGACAGGTGGTTTTAGACAAGTCCATGCAAAGGACTTCAAGCACATTCCCTTCTCTCCTGTTTTGCCTCTATCTCTGCATGCCAGAACGCCCCAGCATGGGACTTCCTCATCGTCTGCAGGAGAACACACGAGACACACAGCATGTTCACACACCCACACCCCACAACACATGCATGTTTACTTCACTCCTGCCCTTCTGTTGGTAGCCTGCGTAACTGCAAAGAAGCAATTCATTATTTTCATTACACAGTGGCTGCAGGAAGCAGCATGTGAAAACTTTGGAGAAGTCCAGAAGTAATTATCTTGCTTATCATAGAATAGAATCATAGAATGGTTAGGGTAGGAAGGGACCTTAAAGACCATCTCGTTCCAACCCCCCTGCCATGGGCAGGGACACCTTGCACTAGACCAGGTTGCTCAAAGCCTCATCCAGCCTGGCCTTGAAGACATCCAGGGATGGGGCATCCACAACTTCTCTGGGCAACCTGTTCCAGTGCCTCACCACCCGCTCCGGGAAGAACTTCTTCCTGATATCTAATCTAAACCTCCCTGCTTTCAATTTAACCGATTACCCCTTGTCCTGTCACTACAGGCCCTTGTAAAAAGTCCACCCCCCAAGCTTCCTTGTAGGCCCTTTCATGTACTGGAAGGCTGCTATAAGTAATCTCTTTCTTTCTTTTGTTTCTGAAATAGCTGTTGACCAGAAATGACCAGTAAACATAAAAGGAACCAAAGTGGGCCCTAAACCATGCCAGAATGATGAGAAATGGTGCAGTGACTGTATTTGTCATGCGTAAGTTCAATGCTAGTGAAAATGAGAGCTAGCAAGTATTTGGGAATAAAGCACAGTGCCTTTAGTGCTGCACTAGAAGACCCTACTCTCTGCCAAGGGAAAAAATCTGCGATCTATGAGTAACTCTAGAGTGGCCATTTACTGATACTCTACCGGGGTGCATCACTGGAACCAGTGCTGTGTGGAGAGAGGGCCAAAGAGGACACTTGGAACACAGATCTGCTAGGTAAGGCACTACGTTTCAGAATTAATTCGATCACAGGTTTATATTGTTTCCTTAGAGAATCATAAAAAATTCTTTACAGAGGAAATACAGGAAGGTTTCTGGGGAAAAGCTGAACTTCATTTTACAAACTTTGCACATTCTTGTTGTAATAAAATCTCCTATTCTGGATTTAGTGTTTCCTTAATACAGTATAGGTTATTCAGAAGAACGAATCATTCAAGGTTCTCCTCCTGTTAGTTTTGTTTTCCCCAAAAAACTTATTTCCTAGTGGTTTGGTTTTGGGGTTTTTTTTGTGTGTGTGTGTCTTTTCTTGCATGAGAAGCTGTCCCGAGCCTTTTTAGAAGAATTTGCTTTGAAAAAGGAGTTATGCATTCATGCTATCTATATATCCATTTTTCTTAGGTCCTCTCTGATAATTTTCCTATCTGCTGGCCAGTTTCATTCATACTAGATGAAAGGATGGAAATCCCAATGACTTTGATGTCTTATAAATTTTCTAAAATTTGGCATCTAGGAAGACAGACCACCAATACTGTGTGTAAGGGAAGGCAGAGGGAGGTCAGGTATTCCCTCTTCTGTCCAGCTCCTCAGAAACTCAGAAGAACCCCAAAGCTCCCTTGCAATCACCAGGGGTAAGCTGGGCCACTGGCACCCTGACTCCTGTTCCAAGCCAGCCACAGCACTCACTGCCTCTTGACGCCCTGTGCACTCCACCAAAAAAGAGCTTGACATCATGGGAGGCACTCTAGATGTTAGGGGGTGACCAGAAAAAGAGATGAATGTAGCAGAGTGGATAGTGGACAGAAATACAGAGAAAATACAGCTTCTGTAGTTAGAACAATTTGGATTTTTGTTAAAACAAACCAGAAAACAAAAACTAGCTGGTTAAAAATATGTCTGTGTTCTTGGTGCTTCTGTCAGCTTTCATGATTCCTGGTTCACAGGACCACAGAGTGAACAGAGTCCTGTGAGAGAGAAAATGTGTGGGATATAGTGGTCCTATTCTAAAACTACTAAGACTAGGATCATTTTTCACAAAGTACCTTTTTTGTAATCTCATGCTGAACTTCACAGTTGCCTCCCACCTTGAGCAAATACCCAGTTCTTTTTTTCAATACATAATTAACAAATCTGAAGGCAGAATTAATTTACAGAGATCCAAATTGTTATAATTTGAAATTCCTCTTATGGCTCTGCAGAATCACTGAAGTTTCTCTTGGTGCTGTAGAGCTAAACTCACATGAGAAATAAACCACCCAGAGGCCGATTCATTTCCTATTCTTTGCTAGTATAGCTGAAAATGCAATTACACAATTTAAATGCTCTTAATAGCACAAATTTTTAAAATCAGAATTGTTACAGAGAATTTTGGATACTTTTAGGGCATAATTAACGTCTGTATAAATTACGGCTTTTTTACATTCTGTGGCTTCTGACTAGGAAGCTGGTATAATCATTTGACCTAGAAAACCTGACAGACTGGAAAACTCCAAAGTGATAGACTTGAGCACATTTTTTTATTCCAGCAGAAATCAGATTTAACTGTTATTATGGCCCTTACACATGCTCAGGATATATATTATTGTGTTACATGGGGGCAACAAAAGAAG
The DNA here is from genome assembly GCF_000690775.1 of Eurypyga helias. Classification (NCBI taxonomy): domain Eukaryota; kingdom Metazoa; phylum Chordata; class Aves; order Eurypygiformes; family Eurypygidae; genus Eurypyga; species Eurypyga helias. The sequence continues at coordinate 25,176 of NW_010240489.1, read as the reverse complement.
TTGTTCATACAAAGAGCTTGGGAAAAAAATGCATAGCACAGGGGCCAGTAAAGATAATCCATGTAGAACTGATTGCTTGTAAAACAAACGTAAACTGTGCTAGGAAAGCCAGTGCAGTCAGCCATTCAGGCATATATTATGCTTACTCATTACTAATACGAAGAAAAACTACATGAAAATAGTTTAGTAGAATTTTACTACATCAGTTCTCTAAAATCCAGCTGTCAATTTCCACACACAGTACACCATCAACTTCATTTTCAGATGGGCTCTCTTGCTGACTGAAAGGTTTCCAGGAGGATCCTATTATGTTAATGTAAGTGGGGAAGTGTGCGCACTCATTCCATGAAGGTGAGGTTGCTTACTTTTCACCTACATGCTCAGAAAACGAACAACGCTGTTGAGAAAAAAATCTGTACCATATTTTTCTCATGTCACAAGTATTGTGAATTACAGCAGAAGCTCCTGTTGCCTCTTGAGACACCAG
>NW_010240489.1:21772-24666 GCF_000690775.1 Eurypyga helias | reverse complement strand
CCGGCTGACAATAAATCAAGCTGCTCTCCTCAGCCCTGTCTCCAAGTACACTCAGGATGAGCTCTGCAGTAAAGCTGTTGAGTCTGACCGGTTACTAAACAGTCAATAGGGCACAAGGAATCTTGTTCAACAGGGTAAACTTTCAGATTTCATTGAAAGCTAGAAATAGGCTGAATAAAAAAAAAAAAAAAAAGAGAGTGGGAGAAGGCTTCCTCTTCAAATTCACTTTCTCCTCCATGACTTCCTTCATTTCTTGCCCCTCAGCTAGGGCAGAGGTGATGTCTGCAATAGGTTGTAAATGACTGTCTTCTACAAGTGTCTCAGAGACTTCCTGGGACTTGCACTTTGCCGCAGCGTGCTCATAAGATTTCCTTGGCAGTCAGCTGCTGTTTGCCCATCACTTCAGACACTGGAGCAATTTATTTAGATCCTGGGGCTGGGGTTGAGACTCTGGCTTCTGATATCTGGTTTTAATACACATAGGCCAGGTTTTCTCCCCTGAGACCTGCTATATGCATAGCAATCTGCATGTGTAAGTGTAAAAGCAAAGGCTGTCCAGTAATACAATTTCCCTCTGTATTAGAATAAATATTTTAAATACCTTTGAGAAGACAAGGAGCCGCCTCTCTGCAACTTAGCTATGCAACCTTTCTCCCATGTTTTCATCTTCTAGGGGCAGGTATCTTGTATAAGACTTGCTGATACCATTCTTAAAACCAAAAGCATTCATATATTCCAATTTAGCTAATTTTTTTGTTTGGCCTCTGATTATGGCAGCTTGAAAGACAGACCTATTATACTAATTATATAATAAAAAGTCCAATTAACTTTCCTACCTTTATTTAGGTTCAACATTTAGGTTCACTTAGATAAAAGACGTCATAGCAAAACAATCACTGAAGCTCTCAGGGTGCTTTCAAGCTTGTATTTAGGTCCTATATTAATAGTCCTTTCCTTTAATGCTCTTTTCTTTAATCTGGTTCTAATTTGGCAGACTAGCACCATTTCAAGTGACAGCATATTAACTAATTAGGGAAATAAAAGACTAGTTAGAGTAATATCACAGATCAGCAAGTGTGCTAGATAATGTTCAGTGTTTCAACTAGTGTAACTATTTTGAAGTTAATAGTGAACAAAAAATGAATGGAGGTACTTATTATGACAAAATCCCACTCATAGGGGAAGGCAGATAAAATAGAACAGCATGGACTGCCCCTTGCTGGGAATGTGCATGTGGCATAAACAACAAGCACTGCTCCAACCAAAGCTTCTCATGCTCTGAGATATTGGCTACACTTTATCCTTCTTCTGAATGCTTCCTCCTGCTGTAGACTGCTCTGGATCCCAGGGTCAAATGCACTAATGGCTTGCTTTGGAAATATGGTTGAACAGCTACGGAATAAGAGCCAGTCACATAATAGCAGTCAATTCCTCTGCGACCTGTAGCTCTAAGACACTCCAGGAATACCGCAATTTAACTAATCTCACTAGTAACACAGGGTAGTATGTGCCACACACACTGAAGGGCAACTGCATGTGCATGAAAATGTGGGAGTTCTTCCATAGCACCAGTGTGAAAAGAAACACTATTTTAGCACGTTTGTCATATATTGCTGATGTTAAATATCTAGAAAAAAAGAAAAGGTGGAATCTGCCCAATTACCAAGATGAAAACATCTGATACAGGTGCATTGGTTCTAATTAAACCATAGAGTGTTCTAATGGGAAGTCGCCTCCTTCTTTGATGAAGTATTTTTCATCTATGCAGACACTGGGAACTAAAGTCTCCAGCCTACTGCAGGGTTACTGCTTCAGAAATGGGGAGAAATGCTTCCCAAATCTACTGCTGCATCCCCACTGCAGAGCACGCTGAAAGGTTTGGCTTGTATATAAAACCAGGAGCAAAACCAAAAAATAATGAATCATTTTGTATATAGCACAGTACTTATGTCCACCAAATCCTCCCAAAAAGGGCTTCTAACAAGATAATTTACAGGCCTGGCAGCTGAGTGAGCAAGAACCATGAGTGAAAAAATGCGTATTATAAAACTGTGCTCTGTCCTGAGCAAATTGGGAAAAGAACAACTTTCAGACAATAGCACATCTGGTATGACAACATGGGCCATAAAATCCTTTTTCAGGCAATGCAACAATAGCAAAACATGATCGGGCTTTTGGCCTTTTTGGTGGTCAGCCCTACATTTGCCTGATCTAAACATTCACTAATCAAGAAAAGCTAATCCTTACTCTGCCCTGTTTTCCCCAATGCTACCCCAAAGATAAAGCACTCATTTAAAAGGAATAAAATGTGAAGCTTATCACTGCCTCCTGCTCTCCAAGCTTTTAGGATTCCCTCACCTGATTTCCACATTCTTTTCAGAAGACTGGAATTTTACTCCCTTACTTTTGAGATGTGTTTTTTGTGAAAATTTGACACTCACATATAGTCAGTCAGTGCCGTAACAGCTAGCTCTCATAGCAGAGTGACCTGGACTGCAACAGGATAGGGAGATCTCACATCCCATTCACAGCAGAGTCTTTGAATTGTCCAATATGTTTTCCCTTGTGGGTCTTCTTACTAAGGCTCAAGCTTAGCATAAAACTTGACAATGTATTTTTGCCCTACCCACATCTCTAAATCAATGTGTTCAGGAATTTAGTCTCTTGTTTCTATTTAATCTGAGTCAGCAGATGAACTATGTTGGTCTAATTGATGTCCAGCAAGAATGGCTTTTTTGGGTAATATATTTTTAGCATGGCTTGTTAGGCTAATATATTTTAAGCATCGTTTTGAATAGGGTTTGCACAGAGGGCAGAATGACAATCTTTTTGTTGCAAGAACATTAAAGAACATAAAAAATTACATCAGCCATGTTCAGATCATTTCTGCATAG
>NW_010240489.1:0-21723 GCF_000690775.1 Eurypyga helias | reverse complement strand
GGAATGTGTTTGTTCACCTTAGCACTGTCCTGGAGTGTATGGAAAATGAACTGAATTAAACTCATGTCAGCTCCTTCTATTGCAAACAATGTTCTGCCTTTGATGTGCAGCCTAATTTTCCTGCTGGTAGTTTGCCGTGGGTGGGTATGGGAGGATGTTTGGAGCAAAGAAACATTATCACAAAGGCAAATCAGGTCTCTCAAAGCCAGGGTTTTGAAAGCCTGTGGTGTTTGGGAGGGTTTCTCATGTTTATCACGCTGGCTGCACTTGTGACTCCTGTCGGTGATCCTGTCAGGACAGTGCAGCTCCGCGCCTTGCAGCATGCTGCCTGTGGACTTTTATGTTCGCTGCCTCACAGATACGTCCCATGCACTGACCATAGCTATTTCACTGAGGCCAGCTGAGGGCTTAATCTGTTCAAACGTCTTCCATATGCAGCACAGCCCTCAGGAACTGCTTCTTCAGCACCAAGCATAGTTTCTCTTCTTCCATAACAATATAAAGCTACGCCCATTGCCAGCACAGGCCTCCAGAGAACCAGCCGGTGTCACCTACCCCATCTCACGTGGGAGGCTGTGTTTTCTGGTATTCTAAGCTTTGGGATCTCCTTGATCCCACAGCTGAGGCCAGGGAGTGTATGGGTCTTCAGATTTGGTGTCTCAGTCCCGTTCTGCAGCACAGCAACTCGCACTGAGGTGAGTACCTCGACGTTCTCTCACCATCTTTGGCTTTCTTCTCATTGCAAGCTCCTGCCAAGTGACTTTAGCCTGACAGGAACTACTTTGTCTTCTTCCTCTCAGCCTGTCATTGCACTGTAGAACAGGGACCGGACTAAGGAGCTGCGACCTCTTGCCCTGGGGTTGACTGGGCTCTTCCCTGTGCAGGGAGGAGGGCTGTCTCAGTGTGGCTGCAGACAGCATCTCCTTATCGACATGGTTGGGACCACAGAATCACAGAGCTGCAGAAGGGCTGAGGTTAGCAGGGACCTCTGGATATCATCCTGTCCCTCCTTCTACTCCAGCAGGGCAACTGCAGCCAGTTCCACTGGTGAGATTTGAGAGTGAGCTGGAATTAATGGCTGCAAGTGTACATATTAGACAGGGTCTACAAACCCTCTGCAATTAAGCAGCTAGTGGCTTCCAGACCAGTGCTCAACATCTTGCATTCAGTTATTGTATGTAGTTTCTCACTTCCCCATCATATGCAAACTGACACTGTAGGTTTGCAAACAATAAGCTTTTGCCACTCAAAGGAAAGGGCTGGACTTGTTTTCTCCTCCTCTAGGGTTGTTTTCCAGTATGTCCTATCTAAAATGATTACAGTAGGCCTGAGTTTGAACCCTGGGGTTTACTCTGCTAAAATGGTTGATTTAGTTTTTCAGATTTAGATCTTACGTCAGAAACTTAAAATGCAGTTGTAACTGATCATTGTTGAAGTCAAGGTCCAAATCCAATATCTTATTTGAGGAAGCTAAAATAATTTCTAGATATTTTTATGCCTAAAATTTAATCTGTGTTTCTGAGAGGGAAGTTTTAGAGACAGATTTACATAAACACTTCAGTCCTGAAAATAATTTGTTTCAATAGAAATGGATAGCTTTTAGATCCTTGTATGGAGACAAGTCTCTGTGTTGTTTCTGAAAGGTACTTACAAAATTTTGAACTAAAAGAAGTGATGTTTTAGTATGGTGTGTGTAGACGTCCCAAGGTGGCAGTGTTAGGCAGCCTTTCAGTTGTTTTTTGTTGGACAAGTAAACCCTCTCTCCTGGACAGACAGGCAGTGGAACAGCATTCATTTTATTATGCAATACTCTGTATCAGTTTCACACAGCAGCACCTGCCAATAATGAAAAACAAAATAAATAAGCACAATTATTTAGTGGGTCTCATGGCACAAAATAGATGAAGAGCTTAAACCTGTCCCTTTTTTTTTTTTCCCCTGTTATGAGGCCAAAGGAAATTAGACTGAACTTCAGGTACAAGAGAGCGGAAACAAAGTCATCTACTCCAGCATCCCTTGAGGACAGTTTTAAATGGTGCTCCCCTGAAGGGCTGGCACAGTGTGAAGGAACTGTCTTATACACCTTATTCTGTGTCATTCACACTTTCTCTCTCTTCCTAGAATAATCAATATTTTGTGTGCACCAGCTTCTGACCCAAGGATTCCCCTCTCAAACCCAGAGGAGGGCCAAGGCCACTCTTTTGGATAGCCCCAGTAGACTCAGCTGCCTAAACTTCCTTTAGTGCCACCTCATCCTTATCCATCTTTCCCTAGGATCTGCTGAGCCTGACTGCATCTGGGGACCTGTGTCCACTTTGGGCTCCCCAGCGTAGGGCAGCCATTGACTCCATGGAAAAAGTTCAGCAGATGACACAGAGATGAGGACGGTGCTGGAGCACAGCACATCTGGAAAGAGGCAGACAGAAAGGCCTTTTTTCAACCTGGAGACAAAAAAGGATGACTCTCTTGAATGTCTTCAACTTCCTTGGGGTGGGGAAATAGAAAGAAAAGAGTCAGCTGCTTCTCAGAGGTGCCCAGGTACAGCACCAAAAATACTTGCCAGAGACCAGAGAAGACTCTTCTTCCCCAGGAGGATGCTTGACCCAGGAAAAGAGACCCTCAGAGGCCATGGTATCTTCACTCCTGTGGATCTTCTCAGCCTCACTGGACAAGGCCTGGAGCAGCCTTATTCAGCTGGCACTCCTTTAAGATGTGTGGGTGGTGATGGGCCAGGCGGTGAATCATAGACCTCCAGAGGTCCCTTGTGAAAGAAATTATTCTACAACACTACCTCACAGCTTCCTCAACATTGCTTCAGCTCTGCTCATTTTCCTGAAATACCCTCTAGCATTCCAGAGCTAACAGGGATTGTACGCAGTGTGCTGGATGGATCCTTGGCTTGGAGTACAAACACAGGCAAGAGGACACAATCTGTTGTGAGGCTTCTTCATCCAGAAGCTGTAGTATTGGTAATAACCACCCTGGCCTCAGGACACCAAATATATTTCTACTACCTGTTCTTCATCAAACTTTGATCCCCGAATTTATCCTGATTTCAGAAGTTAGTAGTGTTTTAAAAAAGATACTTTCAGTGTGTGATGTTACAGCGCAGCAAAGAACATGGAATTAAAACACAGAAGTGTGGCCAGCAGGTCGAGGGAGGGGATTCTGCCCTTCGACTCTGCTCTCATGAGACACCACCTGGAATACTGCATCCAGCTGTGGGGCTGCCAACATTACAAGGATATTGACCAGCTGGAGCGAGTGCAGAGAAGGCCACGAAGATGATCAGGGGGCTGGAGCACCTCTCCTATGATCAAAGGCTGAGAGAGTTGGGCTTGTTCAGCCTGGAGAAGAGAAGGTTCCAGGGAGACCTTATAGCACCTTCCAGTACCTGAAGGGGCTACAGGAAAGATAGGGGAGCACTTTTTACAAGGGTCTGTAGTGACAGGACAAGGGATTTAAGTTGAAAACAGGTAGATTTAGATAGGGTATCAGGAAAAAAATTCTTCATGAAGAGGGTGGTGAAACACTGGTACAGGTTGACCAGAGAAGTGGTGGATGCCCTATACCGGGCTGTCTTCAAGGCCAGGCTGGATAAGGCTTTGAGCAACCTGGTCTAGTGGAAGGGGTTCCTGCCCATGGCATGGGGGTTGGAACTAGATGATCTTTAAGGTCCCTTCCAACCCAAACCATTCTTTGATTCTATAAAGCTTTAAGTAGGAGGAAAGGGAGTCTGGCACCTCTACAAGTAAACATAGATGACACCTTCGTTACTGGAGAGGGGTAAGAGAAGTTGATGGCAGAAACTGTAGCAGCAGCATCAGGTACAAGCAGATAGAATGGTCTACTCTAGGGAGCAAAGTAGCACAAGAAGAGGTTTATGAAGGTGTTACTTGAGAAAAATCAGCTTAGCAAAGAAAGGGACAGAGCTGAAATCTGACATGGATATATACTTTCAGTTTGTCAAGAAATGGAAATACTATCAGCTTGGGGTGCACAGAACATGAAGGTTCTCCAGAGGAAATCAGCACAAATCTAAGGAATAATTTGTTTCCCTTTACAGATAGTTATTCTAAGAAATACTGTGTATTTTATATCTAGAAATGGGACTTCAGAATTGTTTTCTATTTCTTGGGTTTGAGCCTTGTGTCCCATGGTTTGCCTTGGCTTTCTTAGTAAAAAAACCCTCAATATGCATGCTGACAAAAAATGAGATGCGATGTTTTCCTAATGAGAAGCTGAAAATACAGCTCTTTGTATTCCTCTGGTATGGAGCTACACAAATGTGCCCATTGTTTCTGCTTTTTCCTGCCTGTTGCACTAGAAACACTGTAAAAAACACAGTGTTGTAGCCACCGAGCTGTATTTGGGAATCCAAGAGCCCTCATACCTCAGCTCCAAATTTCTGCATGGCTGGGACATTTCTGTCTGTTTTGTGATTTTTTTTGAGTTTGTTTGTTTGGGGTTTTTGTGTGGTTTTGGGTTTGTTTTGGTTTGGGTTGGTTTTTTTTTTTGTTGTTTTTTTTTTTTTGTTATCCATATGAAACATCTTTTTGCTCCTTTTAAAGTGTACTCAGCTTCCCTAAAGATCTGGCCACTTCAAGAGCCAGGACTCTGCCATTAACATCTGTTATCACTATAGTCTTGATATGGTGCTGCATTGGTCACCATAGAAATACCCTGTCACTGTGAGTCTTCCATGCATTTCTCATCATGCAAAGACATTTCTCGATTTTATTTTTAAGATTTGAACTGCAATAAACTAACCCACAAATGTCTTGGCATGATCACACTATTAATCACTGTCATTGCTATGCAGCAGCCTGGCATCTCAGTTTATTCTGTGTTTACACTTTGCTCCTTGATACTAAGGCTCACTTGCAGAAGGGAAGAGAAAAAGGTGGGACAGCACATTCTCTGCCCTCAAACTCTTGCCCGCTCAGGGCTGCAAAAGCCTGTGGAAGTCTTATGCCACTGAGATAATTCTGCAGCCTGTAGATCCTCCCCCATGTGCTTGGAAATGCGGCACAGATGGAGCTGTGCTGTCAGCAGGGATTACATACTGGGGGAGAGTGGTTGCATACAAGAACCCTGTCAGTGTTTAAACCCACTCACTGGAGGCGAGTGGGGTGAGTGGGAGGAAGAGAACATGGGGAAGAGCTGTGACATTCCAGCTCCAGGCTGGGTCCTGTCCCAGACAGGGAAGGCTGTCTTTTGACCATGGACAGTTCCTCTGGAAACTAACAGTGGAAATGGATTTCTGAGCACCTCTAGTAAGGCTATAAGAGGGCCTGAAAAGTAGAATTTTCATGAGGGAAAGACATTCAGGAAAAGAATTCATACTGTATACGTTTCCTGCCTGCACAGAGTGCGAGTTACAACCTAGGGACTCAAAAGTATCAGATCAGGTCAAATGGAAATAACATCTCCCTTTCCCTGCAGTTCCATGCAGAGCTGTTCTTCAGAGCGCCTATTTTCAGAGCACAGTAACTCCTGCATGCTGCACCACTTGAAGGTTATACATGCTACCAAATCAGGATGTGCCAAAAGTCTTAGCAAGAGAATTTCTCCTCTTCAAAGGAGAATCATGCACTGTTTTATGTTCATGAGAGTTTCAGGGTTTTCAGTATCCATCTGGTGTTAGTTAGGGGCTAATGAAAAGGAATTACTTTTGAGGCTACTTACTAAAGTGTAGGTCTCCTAGCTCTTGCAGAATTTTTTTACTGATATACTTTTTAAACTATAGTTGAGCATTATATGTATTCCAGATAATACAGCAATTGAGCAAGTATTATTGGCCAAACGGGCTATTTTATCAAGTGCTGGATGGCTGCTCAATCTGCAAATGCTATAATGACACTGAACTCTAGAAACAGAAAAGCACCCATATGGGAAGTGTATATTGTAGCATGAAGCAAATCTTTGAATTATCCAGTGTTATATGAGCCAAGATGAATAGGTATAGATTTAAGTTAATAGGTATAGATTAACCACTAGAGATTTATCTTCAGTAATCAATTCAGTTCTAAGCTACAGAACTCAACAGAATTCACTTTACCAGAGATATGGGTTCCAGAGTGGGACGTGTTCCCACTCTCACCCACACCGCCAACAAAGTGAAAGGTCCTCCTGTAGGAGTCTGCTAAGGGTCCTATCTCCAAATGAGGATACTAGAACAGCTGTTGTCCTGTGCTTGGATGGCCCCAAAACTGTCCTCAGCCCATGCAACAGTCCATCAAGCAGACTGCCCAATTGAGTAGACTGCAGGTAAATGTAAAAGTTTGACTCTGTCATTACATATAATGGAGATTTCATCCAAATGTCTTAAGCATAGATTTAAGTGCAGAAATTTGGATTCACAAACCTGTTAAGCTTGACATTAGTAGCTGAACCTGATTTCACAGAGTTCTGGCTAAAGAAGCCATATAATTGGTGTTAGCTCTGTTAACTTCTCACCTTCTCCAAAGTCCTCCACTGCCAACCTGTTTCTCCTTCAGGTTAAGAGTGAGGACTAACTCTTTGAAAAGATCAAAATAGTGCTAATAAGCCAGCATTTGAGGTACAAAGAAGGCAGAAACTTGGGCAAAAATCCAGAGTTCCAAAGCAGGCTAGTACAATGATTGGTACTTCAGAACTGCTTGCAGTGTTATTCAAGTGGCCTAAATGGTCTTCATTGTTCTCAGAGAAACATGGCACTCTTTCATTCAAGCTAAAAACTTTAGGTAACCTAAAATGGGGCTTAAGAATGGAAGTAGGTTGCTAATTATTGTTTCTCATTAAAAAAAAAATTCTAAAGGGACTAAAAGGTATCAATTTAAGAAACCAAAACCAGATGCCTGACTTTCAGAGTGAATATGCAACACCTCCTGTACTACACCTCTTCAAAACACCTCATATCATTAGTCACAGTGAATAACATAATCTTCAGAGTTCACAGAAGGCATAAATATGTTCCTGCCCATGACTGGGGACCTTGGCAGACTAAGATTCATTAATCAGCACTGCCTTTTGCTGAAGGAAAATGACAGCACTTCTAAATTTTATCTGTAGTTTTCATAATGTGTAGATGATTTGGCTGACTCACTAACCCTAGGGGGAGATTGTTATCAGTGGAGGACTGCTGTGTGTGCCACAAAGCCATGATTCAGGTTTGCTCCTTTATGAAAATGCCTGATTGAACTGTATTGCATGGCTTACATTAAGCTGTAGTCTTCTCATTTTGATCCTTGTTTTCCTAGGAAACATGACTTATGTAAACAGTCCCCATCTTTCCTCTGCCTTCCCAAAATATTTGCTTTCCTTTGCCAATCTCAAAAAATTGTAAGCAATTCTCTGCCCTTATCTTAATCCACAAGCTTTTCCATCTTATTTTCTCACTCTGTCCTGTTGGCGAAAGGGAGTAAAAGAGCAGTTGGGTGGGAGCCTGGGAGCCAGCTGAGGTCAAACCCATACATCACTGTTCGTTGGGCATCTTCCTTTGCCCAGTTTCTTTAACTGGACTGTCAGCCCTCTGCAATCCTGTTTTATGTCTTCACCACAGTTGTCCTCCACATTTTCCTCAGCATTCTTCTCTCCTCTGTCCCCAGCACTTTCTGGTACTTCATTGCTTGATTGCTGATTTGCCTGTTGGCTGCAGGACCCCATCACTGTCCCACTGTGACATGGCACTGCAACTCTAACCACATGGGTTTGTCTATGCTCAGCCTCTCTCTCACTGTTAGTACTCTGCCTTAGCACATCCAGGAACCAGCTGTCTTCTGAAATCTGGTCTGAACTTCAACTTGGCATCCACTCCCCCTTCTCTGATGTAACGAAGTCCCCTCCTCACTATCCCCACTCACTATAATCCCATGCTCACACTTATTGCTTAGCTTCATCCTGCTCTCTGGGTAGTGATTGCCTCACCGTGCCCTTAGATACTAACAGCCAACACACCAGAAAAGGCATCACAGCAGCTTCTCCTGTCCATTCTGCTGACCACTATAGGAGGTGACATCTATGATCAATCTTGCTTGATGCTGACAGCTCTGTCTGGAGAAAGCCATTATGGGCACGCTGACACTACCATGTGAAGAGAATCTCATTCTGATCATGACTGGGCTGGTTTACTTTAGGGAGATGGATGAAAGTGTTAACCACCCTCTGCCCTTCCCATAACACATGTATATTCAGGAGTTCTTTATCATCAGTGAGGCAGGAATTCTAGCTTTACCTCATCCTCCTAGGCAAAGAGTGGTCATAGCACATTCATGTTAGATAGAAGGGCAGTAATTATCCCAGGCAAAGATAAATTTAGTTTGCTTATCCCTGAAAAAGAGCTTGTTGCTTTGAATTCCTCTCTAGTAGGTACTACAAACATGTTAGCTTGGCTAGTCCTTTCAGGCCAATGCAGAACACAGATTAGGCAATTCTATGATCTATGCTGGAATGAAACAGTGCATAAACTAAGTTGCTCTGCTGGTAGGAGGGAAGACTCATAGCATCTTTCCCAGCAAAATGATGCTGACACCAGAAAAAGTGGAAAGAAGTCACTGAGACTATGTTTTGGATAATGGAGGAAAGGTTGATGCAGTGTAGGAAAATGGGGAAATTGTGTCTTGATTGGAATAGTCATCACATGGAAATCTCTCCTAGCCAATAGGTAAGGAAAAGTTTCTGCTAAAATCCTCTGTATTTTATTTGGCAGTTGTATATCTTTACCGTAAGAGTTGCTATACAACTATATTCCACCTTGTTAAGCAGATTGAACGTCTGTTCTTAAGCTGCAGTTTCCAGGTAAGCTTCCAAAACTCCAGTTTTCAGAGCTGTCATTGAAGACATGGGCTTGTCAGCAGAGCCTGTCAGTGGTTCAGAACTCGTTTTAGGACATGGTTTCTATTCCCTGCCAAACTTCTCTTTGGTTTAACAGCTGGTTCTGTTGGACTTCAACCTTCCCCCATGGATTCTAGCTATGTTTGTCCCTTTGTGGTCTTACTGATCTGGTATTTTCCCAGAGAATTTCTCACAGCTGTCAATGGAGACATTGATGTTTGTTTCCATAGTCAGTAATAAATAAGTTGTCAGGAAGTCCTGTGGACATGACAGCTCGTCCAGATTGCCTATGGTGTGCAGTTGATGACTGTGGCTGAATTTCTTCAGTAGCTTGAATGTCTGGGGAGACACGCATTAACAGCTACACCTCTTTGTGATCAGCCCTAGGCCTCTGCACTATTTGAGGAAGTGCTTTTTGTTCTAATACGTTATCCAAAATCTCACTCAGAGTTGAGGCCTTACAAATTATTTTGTCTTCTTGTCCTAAGGGTAATAAAACCTAACAATCATTTTCTCCTCAAAACCCTTTCTATTTACAGAACTATGAAGCCTGATCTGGGGTCTTGGATCACATCATAAACTTACAAAACCAGACATCTTTCAACCTATAATGTATCAATTGAAGCAGAGTTGTCCTTGAAAAACAATGAGGCTGAAGAACTTCAGCTTATGTTCTGGACAAGAATATTTCAAAAACATTTTACACTGAAGCAGATAACTTATCTAGCATCTGATGTGTGACCTAACATGTCCACTGACAATCCCATTCAAAAAGACCAGCAAGTGCTGACTCCACAACTGCTTTTGGGGCTGAAACTAAAGCATCCTGGAGGAACTGTTAGATGCACTACATGTTGGTGCAGTGGCAAGCAGAACTTATTAAAGCTCTGGCTGCAACTAAAGTATGAAATGAACCTGAATTTCCTTGGTTTCAAGTTATTGTACATGTCCTATTGGAAACATAGAGTGGTGGGTGAACCTCCTCCAAAGCACAATTTAAGCATGAAGAAAATCGGGAAGAGTCAGGAAAAAAAGAAGAAGAGAAACGTTTGAAATAAGCTTCTTGAGGTAGAATAGTAAGTGTGGCATTGGTTTTGAGGTGTGCATTATTTAACAAGGTGCTTGGTCTAGTTTATAATATTGTCTGTTTGAATTCAGGGAGTGGATTGTAGGAAAGCTGTCTGTGACTTGGGTGTAGAACCTTATTTTTCCAGTGGTGCAGATAGAAAATGTACAACTACTTAATAACTTAAATGTAAAAACCACAATGATTTTTGTTGCCTTGAGCAACATATCTCACTGCAGGGCTGACATGAGCAAGCAGACAGAACAGATGGTTCTGCTTAGGGCATGATTCTGCAAGTGGTGGCAAATATGGAGATGTCTGGCTGTGGGTGTATGCAGGCGAAATGGTAGCCACCTCTGCCTTCCAGCTTTTGACTCTACTTCTGCACCAGATGTGATTTCGCCCTTATCAGGGATGGCTTGACATGACTGTTTGCTTCTGTTCTCCAGTTACTAACTGTACTGACCTAAACTGGGAAGCTGTTCAGGAAGTGGGCGATGAGGTTGTGAATAGGTACCAAGGTTTAGTACAGTTAAAGACCTTTGTTAAAACTTTTGTATGGTTAGACATAACCTTGAGCCAGCCTTGTCTCCTAGATACAGACAGCACTGTTATTTGTTATGTATTTAAATGTCTGAATTAATAGTTAAATAAAGAGTTGGGCAGGTGTAAAAAAGGAGCTAAAATACTACCAGCTTGAAAATCAGACTACTGTAATTAAACTGTATTTAATACTTTTAAAAGCAACTCTGGTTCTCTTTTCATCCTTCACTTTTTTTTTATTTTTCTTGGTGGATGAGCTGGTAGATGGGATGGTCAATATATAATATTCCCTTGTGGTGGTCAGCTGTTTTCTGTTCTTACCTCATTCTTCATAGAATGAAGCATTTTCTGACTTACAAGAAAATTGGGAGCCACTTCATTGTCTTTGAAATGTTAAGCTGGTGTGATTTCTACTTCTTGCCTGAGCTCAAAAAAAAAAAATATTTCTGATACTTCAGCCAACCATTCTTCTTCTTAGAAGGGGCAATTATTCATTGTAATGATTTGAAGGCATCACTGGAATCCTGACTCCTGCTTACCTGCCAACCAACCCTGCAAAATTCCAAGGATGATTTGACTCTGTGGCCCATAGTTTTTTTTAATATTGGTGAGTCCTAAAAACTGAAGTACTTTTAAAATGTCACCAAGAACAAAAAATGGTATGCTTGAGAGTGACACTGATTTGACTGGTAGGGTTTGAGGTAGAGGAAACATATTTGTCCATTTGTTAGACATAAGAATCCAGAATCACTCTATCTCCCTCTTTCTGTAGTTCAGGGGTTCCCAAAGCACGTTTTACATCCTCTTAATGGTATGCAAATAATTTCAGAATAGTATTCTGCCTCAACGGACTGCAGCCGTCTCCCTCATGCTGGCTTACTAGTACCTCAGAAAAGCCTGGAAATCTTTAATCACGCCAATGTGATCTCTTCAGACAGGCTGAATGGAAAATCAGTCACTCTTCTTCTCATCCAGCTGAGATGTGGAGGCATAGAAGAAGACCGAGAATGAAAGAGATCATCTCTGGAAACACTGAGATATCAATTTGAGTGTGCCTCAATTGCTGATCTGCCATTTTCTTCCTTGGGAGAGATTGTCATTTCCCTGTTGGGTACATGGCAGCATGCTCTACTTGACTCAACAACCAGAGAACCTTATATTCAACCTCCCAAGCATGACAGCTGTGTCATCTCTGAAAAAAAATAGTGCAGATTTCTCCGTGCTTGTGCTGGGAGTGAAGATTTCCTCTTGCCCCCCTGACTTCTCTGTGAAGTCACTGCAGCCCACAAGGGTTTGGGGTAGGTTGAAAATCTGCAGAACCTTATATTACAAATACATTCATGGGATGACTGGACTTTGTCTCCAGTTACCTCACACTTGTTCCTGTGTTTTCAGTTAACATTTTCCTAAAAGAAAAAGGAGAAATACTATACAGTAGCACATGTTGGGGAGGTGGAGGAACCATGTAAAGATTTATGACTAGGTTCTCTAGTGATAAAGAGTAGTAGAGACTAAATGCTTTCAGTGCTAATATCTACAAGAGATTTGCCATGACTTGAGATGTCTAAGACTGCCTTTGGACAATTATCCCACCATAGGATTTGCTTCAAGACACCGATATCCCATCCCAAAGAAATAGCTAGTATGGGGGATTATAGTCACCATTGAACATTTCTCTTTGTTTCTAGGTTACAGCTCTTCCTTCTTCCTGGGTAAAGTCGTAAGTATGAACTATTCCAAGTAAACATCATAAAAGTAAGGCAGTTCAGTTCCCCTGTGAGATAGAGACATGAAGATCAACCAGAAAGACAGTAACTGTCCTGGTTTGGCTATGATAGAATCAATCCTCCTGCTGGCTGGTATAGTGCTGAGTTTTGGATTTAACATGAGAATAATGTAATAACACACTGATGTTTTGGTTGTTGCTAAGCAGTGCTTATACTAAGTCAAAGACTTTTCAGCTTCCCATGCTCTGCCAGTGAGGCGGTGAACAAGAAGCTCAGAGGGTGCCTGGCCAAGACAGCTGATCCCAGCTGGCCAAAGGGACATTCCATACCATGTGACATCATGCTCAGCATATAAACTTGGGGGAGTTGGCCAGGGGGCAGTGATTGCTGCTGGGGGACTGGCTGGACATTGATCGGTGGGTCGTTACAACGCTTTAATGATTATTTTATTTTATTTTATTTTAATCATTAAACTGTTCTTGTCTCAACCCATGAGCTTTCTCACTTATACTTTTCTGATTCTCTCCCCCATCACACTGGGCCTGGAGAGAGGGTGAGCAAGCAGTGTGTGTGTGTGGTGTTTTGTTACTGAGGTTAAAACATGACAGTGACTTACAATAAGCTGAAATGACTTGTTTTGACTGAGGGAAGGTGGAGTTATCTTTCCCTGGGCTATATTAGTTAAGTGGAGCTTAAATTATAAAAAGCGCTTCCTGTGAGTGGGAAGTGCTTAATAACTCCAGGTCAGTATCAAACTGGTTTAAGATGTCCTTTTTCCCCTTCACATATGGACATCTGGATCCTTTCCAGTCCTGAGGGTCTTTCCCTAGAGTGTCTCACATGCTCCTGGGGAGCTTCCCAGTACCCCTTTGTGCACAGTCACACTGAGAGGTCACAGCACACACCATCTAGTGTCGCTCCACTTGAGGACATGGTTCCCCATGCCTGCAGGTGCAGCCTATTCTTGCCACACTCAAGCCCAGCCATCTGATGCAGCTTATTGTAACATAGCTCTTTTCATAACGGACTGTGAGTATTTACTCAGTGAGGTGGCCGTTTGCTGTGCCTGGTGCAGTAAGAGGTGCCAGTCTCACAAATAGGTATGATTACAAGTTGAACATACGAATTCCTGAGGTCTTGATGGTAGCAAATAAGTCTTCTTGAGCTTCCTTTTCTTCCTCTCTCTCTCTCCTGATTCCTAAATCAACAGCATGCTTCACCTCAAAGGCTGCAGCAGAATCTTGAAACATTTGCCTTCTAGTACATCAGCAGAAACTTCTCTGGTATTGACACTGACATATATCATCATCTCCTCATTTTTTCTGCCACAAGAAAGCTGACCCTAAAATACTTACATAGAAATCTTGTGCTGGTCTTTCCTGACTACATGGCCAACTCTATGTGCATGAGTTACCAGGTGAGTATACTTACTAGGGAGAATGCTTTCTGATAGTAAGTATACTGGACATTGTCCAGATACTCCCAAGACAATTTGTAAATCTCTTGTAATACCATTGTGCAATATGTTATAGGACAACCTGTCAGAGAAGTAGAAAGCTTACGGGGAGGAGAAGTCCAAGGAAGCTCAGGAAGCTTAGCCTTAAAAGGAGTCTATAAAAGGCCATAGGAATCCCCAGAGATCACAGCATGGGCTATATGTGTCTTCCGATGGAAGGAAGGATGTGCCACTTCTGCTTTTAAGAAAATAGGTGATTTAGATCTTTAGTAATCATAGAGAATATTAAGCGAAACTGGTATTAGTGACACTATTATAGCAAGCAGCAAAAACGTTTTGTGCTGATTGAGCCTACGTAACATAAGAATTTTATTATTTTAAAGTTGTGCTTTAAAAGACATTATTAAGAAACTTGAAGCAAGCTTGTCTTTAGAAATGGAAAACCACCTACCAGATCAAAAATGTAGTCAGAAGACACAACTCCAAGTAGATATCAGATGAATTCAGAAAGACAGGAACAAAAGATGTAGAAGTAAAATAGAGGGCCACTGTACACATTAATTCCTCTACAGTGCAGTGATTCACCCTAAAGCAAGGGAAATTCCAGTGAGACCTGATCACAGTAAATGTGACGCTAAAATTAAATGCATGTAAAAGCAGATCAAGATGCAAGATCAAACACAGCTGCTGTATATGCACGAAGAGATGGAAAATTTCATTGGGAGCTGTCAGAGATGATCTCTGTGGGCTAACAGCTTTGAATTGTTCATTGAAATTACCTTAGCCCCAGAAGTGAGGGCTATTGTCATCCTGTAAAATATAGTTCCATGTGATTGCTAAACCATTCCTGTCTTGGAAATCTGCATAGAAGCAACTGGTGACTATACTAAGTTCATTTAAGATGGATTACTGATAAAGGTCCCTTTGAAACAGGACAGTTTCCTGGAGGATGCGATGGTAGCTAGTGTGCAAAAAGTAAAAGTAGGTCTCCCAGCTCAAAGTAAGATCAACTGTATTTACAGACATTATTAGTTGTCAGCCTGGCAGATGCTTGTTTAACCTCCTAAGATAGGGACTACATACCTTCCATGCATCTTCACAGTTGGATGCTGGAAAAATATCCCCCCAAGTTCCTCAAAACTTCGAGCTATCTTTGATGTGTCTCCCTCAAATGCATTTAAACTAAACCCATCTCCACCAGTCTTTCCTCTTAGGTCATATTTTCTACACTTCGTGCACTTTTATTCTCATGCACTTTCATTTCTTTCTTTGTGTATGACACTTGACCATTAGTACCAACAACATGGAAAAACTGTATCACTGCCTGGCAGGTCATCATACCCTTTTAACACATTGTGAAGTTAGGTTTACTTCTTTTTTTTTTTTTTTTAATCATCACAATGTTATCTCTACCTCTAAGATAAAACACCTATCTGTAGCTGTAGTCCTTGGAATGTCCCTTTCCTGGACCTCATAAGACTCTGCTATTGACCCCTCTGCGTCAGTTCCACTGTCCGGACTACGGGCTCTTCTCATTGAGGTACTTGAGGGGTACTTCCTTCAGTGCTTGCAGCCAACACATTCATTTGCTTTACGGATAGTTCCAGAGACTCATCAGGGCTCCTGAGGGGAGGCCCAGCCCAAAATGCGAACAGGCAGGACCAGCACACCTGTATTAATCACTTGCAAGGACCTGTTCTCCCTCCTTCCCTCCTTTTGTTGTCTGATGTAATCAAGGAACTTTGTTGACTGAAAGAAGGTGTGTATCCAGTCAGTCAGGAGATTCCCAGATGACACGAGGGCTGATGTCTGCCTGCTCCTTCATTTGTAACTGTTCATTCCAACTCAAAGAGTGCTGTTTGAGGTGCCCTCTCCTCTACATGACCCTGGTCAAACATATACTGCGTGACTGTTTGTACCCCACCTGCTCTCTCAAGGGAGACCTGATCAGGACTCCTGGTATTCCATGCTGTGAGACAAGTGTTTTAAAGGGGACAACTCGGTATCTGAACATACCTCTTACCTCTTAACTCATATTATTCTTAGATAATGCAACTCTTTTAAGAAGCAACACTTGAAATTTCAGTCAGGATCCATAGAAATGTTTGTGATCAGTGAACAAGAAGTGACTGGTCACTGTACCTGACTGTATAAATACATAGTGTATATGACACAGTTTTTGTAGAGGAATATTTGTCTATCACAATATGCATATGTGGGAAAAAATCCAGATTTTAAATATATATGAAGGTGGTATACCTGAGTTGTAAGAGAAATGAACCTTTTTTTTTTTTTCGAGATAATCTTAATAAATAAAATCTGTCTGCTGAAAGACAGATTTTACCCCAGAAAAAAATAAATTCAAATGTTGGAAATCAGCAAAGTTCTATCATAGGGTGTTTCTCATCAGCAGTGGATGGCCAATATCCAAGTCAGAGTGGCTACCTTCTCCCTGTTTGGAGAAACCAGAGCCAGAACTGATCATATACAGAAAACTACGTGGAGAAGCAGTCGGACCATGAATTACAGACTGTCCTATAACCACTACTGTGACTTGCAAAACATGTGAAGGGTTGAAGGTATGTATAGGACAACACAGCAGCAGATAAATGTGTGCAGGGTGGATACATACAGCTGCATTCACTTGGTTGACATGGTTTCTAAGCCTGTCAGGTTTATGCACTGGTCTTGCAGCAATCTGTTGGAAAAAGAAGTTGGGAACCTGAGAAGATGTGAGCCAAG
This sequence comes from Eurypyga helias, assembly GCF_000690775.1. Taxonomy (NCBI): domain Eukaryota; kingdom Metazoa; phylum Chordata; class Aves; order Eurypygiformes; family Eurypygidae; genus Eurypyga; species Eurypyga helias. The sequence continues at coordinate 5,375 of NW_010240489.1, read as the reverse complement.
CATGCCTTGTGCAAAGTGTGCCTTGGCTCATCACAGTGAATAGGTAGCATTCTGCCAAGTTTCATTGTGGTATCTTTGCATCTTGCACTCCAGTTTCATATCAAAGCTGCAACTAAGATTAAAAGGAAAAAATCCCCAGGCGAAAGGACATCATGTACTGCATTCTGGTAGCCTGGAGCCTATATGCTTAAAAACCTTAACCATGAAATTTAGTAGCAACACATGCAGTTACGCTGGTAATTCAAGAAAAAGGTTTTTTTAGCCCTTTTCTCAAATGTTTGTCACTCCCTCCTGTAGCCTGCTCCTGTTCCCACAATTTACTTCTGATTTTCCACTTGTGCTTTGGATTTTGTACAGGTTGTTTGGGAGTGTATCTGAAACTGAATTGCTGCAATTTAAGAGGTGATGTTAGGGGTTTCTACATGTTCAGGTAATAAAAAATCTCACTGGTGTTCTACATAATATGCAGTCTGGTATGTTAGTAGCCAAATGATAACAGATGATCATAAAGAATTGCACCAGTCAGGAAGGTAACTTCCTCCTCAGCTTTAATGCAGCAACTACAGCTGACAGTAGAAGGGACAATACATTAACTTGCACAATGCAGTAGGTTGATGACAGCTTTCCTCTTACTGGACCAACCTCCAAGTTCTAAGAATGGCTGGGCTGTGTGAACACAAGTACTTAATGGTAACAAATACCTCCTGAGCACTGAATCCCTCTCTATTTTTACTTATCTATCTAATACTCACAGGCTGGGTAGAGAGTGGATAGAGAGTAGCCCTGAGGAGAAGGACTTGGGGTACTGGTGGATGAAAAGCTGAACATGAGCTGGCAGTGTGTGCTGGCACCCCAGAAAGCCAACCATATCCTGGCCTATATCCAGAAAAGTGTGGCCAGGAGGTCAAGATGGGGGATTCTGCCCCTCTACTCTGCTCTTGTGAGATCCCATCTGGAGTATTATGTCCAGCTGTGGAGCCCTCAACATCAGAAGGATATAGACCAGTTGGAGAGAGTACAGAGGAGGACACGAAGATGATCAGAGGGCTGGAGCACCTCTGCTATGGGGACAGGCTGAGAGAGTTGGGCTTGTTCAGCCTGGAGAAGAGGAGGCTCTGGGAAGACCTTATAGCACCTTCCAGTACCTGAAGGGGCTACAAGAAAGCTGGAGGGGCCTTTTTACAAGGGCCTGTAATGACAGGACAAGGGCTAGCAGGTTTAAATTGAAAGCAGGGAGATTTAGATTGGATATCAGGAAGAAATTCTTCCCAGAGAGGGTTGTGAAGCACTGGAACAGGTTGCCCAGAGAAGCTGTGGATGCCACCTCCCTGGCTGTCTTCAAGACCAGGCTGGATGAGGCTTTGAGCAACCTGGTCTAGTGGAAGGTGTCCCTGCCATGGCAGGGAGGTTGGAACTAGATGGTCTTTAAGGTCCCTTCCAACACAAACCATTCTGTGATTCTGTGATTCAAATCACTAAGAGGTCTTTTAGTGAGGAAGAATATGTGACCAGAAGTTTCCAATTTCTAGTTTGTGGTTGCTGACATCGACTGCCAATAGCCTTAATCTCTCACTTACCAGTGGGAATTCTTGTAAACCTAGGGTTACATTAAGTAGCTGGTATTTGCTAGAAGAGTGTTTTTCATCTTTTCCAAATAATTGGTGAATCACTCTGTCTTGTACAGTAGAGTGGCTTTGGCTAAAAGGCTTAATGAACATGATTTGTTTGACTCTAGAGAGAAACACAGGGATTTTTTGCCATGGGGAATGCGAGAACTTGAAAGCCAAGTAACAGTGAGGATTGAAGAACTCAGGTGGGTTGGAATGACTGAGTACTTAACTATAGTTAAGTACCTGTATCTTGGATCTAAATCTTTCTGGCATTTATAGTATCCTTCAATCATAAAAAAAGGCTGCCAATCAGAATAGGGATAAAACTGTTCAGCTAGAAGCTGAGACAGCACGACTTTTCCACTCTATAGTAGGGACAACAGGGTGAAAGATATCAACTCCCCAGAACCCAAAAATTAAAGAATATTGAAATAAATAGAAGTATCTTTCTGCTTTACAGATGAAGGAGGTTGCATAACAGCTACAGAGTTAAAAACTGTTATGGATTACACTTAAAATAAGTTAATCTATAACTAAATGCCAATTAATACTTCAGAATTTGTCTGAATTTGTGGGGGAGTGAACATCCAAGTTGCCTTTGATTTATGCCTCCCCAGCATAAGATTTGTATGACAGGACTATACTTCCCTGTTTGCCATAGTGTTTCTGGGAAAGTGTGAGTCCAAAGTCAGATCTGTGTCAACAAAGAGCATCTCTGAGTTTGTATACCTTAGGGTAAAGCATGTGGATGGTGAAAGCTGATCTTGTTAAAAGCACTTTCCTGGGGGAAGGCAAGGTGTCTGTCTGTCTTGGAAAGAAATGACTGGTCTTTTGAACAGGAAGAAAGATGTATAGGGGCAGATAACTTGGAAAGTTGTGGCAAAGAAACACAAAAGTCTGCAAGCACAAACTCTAGAATGCAAAACGAGTAAAACGTAGTTACTTAGTCAAGAGAAGACTGACTGAAGGTTTTGTCTGATATGCCACAAGTATCTGAAGAGACAAAGGGTATGAACTGCTGTGTCTACTTAAATCATAGCAGAAAGAGCAAGGTTAGAAGCGAGGAAATACTTCCTAACAATCAGACCAACAAAGCAGGGCTAGGTTTGTCAAACCTATTTGAAAGCCTCAGAGGACAGACACTGTGTGTCTTCACAACTCACCTATCAGAAGCTTACACAGTACAGATACCACTGATCGTATCCCTTGGTAGATCAACTGACCTTTCATGGTCCTATCTCATCCCCTCAGCAAATGTCTGAGGAAAGGGTGAGGAAGTGAGGTTCTAAGGCTAGCACTGATGGCAAAGCACGTGAAAAGTGACGTCATGGTAATACCAGAAAAGTCCACTTAGTAAACAGTTCTTCATACTGAGCCAGCTGGAGCTGCATGACATGGCATGCACTGGCTACACGAAACATACTTATCATCTGCTTCAGCTGTTTCATTGCTGAAGCAACAGATATTTGTTAGACAGTTTCTCCTGTTGATTTGCCTATTGCCTATGCAGACATGTCCGTAGGGGTTGCTAAATCGTATCTCCTGTAAAGGACCTCTAGGTCTTTGTTTTTAAATGGGAGGATTAATAGACTACATCTCTGAAGCCAGAATTTACTTGTAGTAGAAGTGACATTCAGAAGATTGATTCCCAGTGCTTCCTGATCAAGAATGAAGCTATCATCCAGTCATCAGGATGTTCATGTAGAACCTACAATGTAAGAATGGCAGTGTTTGATCTTGTGATAAATACAGGAAGCAAGACAGCCTGCTCCATCTGACCCTCCTTTGAGCAGGGAGGCTATCCTGGGTGATCACCAAAGGTCTGTTCCAACCTAGACCATTCTGTAATATTACCATAAAATGCTGTGCACCACCTCTTTATCATTAAGACAATTCTCCAGTCAATAGCTTATGAATGGAGGCTTATGTGGCTGGAAACATCACAAAGTCAGAAATGTCAGTGGTGTCTCCGTAAGATTTTTAAAATAATTTTTCCATTCTCAAAATATCATGACTGACTCAATGCTAGAACAGTACTTGTATATAATTCTGTTGTTATTAAAACACTTGAAGCACAGTCACATTGTCTAAGTATTTCTCTCAACCTACATGATCTACAAGTTTGTATAATAAATCTGCATATTCTAGCATGAACAGGATCTTGCATCTTGCATTTCTAGGAACTGAAACTTTAAATTAAATGCATGCTAACTTTACAGAATTTGATGATGAGTAATGTTTTATACTCTTCGTGCAAAGTTTCAGTGCAATACAATACAGGCCTGTAACATACATGTATGTTGTGGTTTAACCCCATCCAGCAACTGAGCCCCACACAACTGCTCACTCATTCCCCCCAGTGAGACAGGGGAGAGAATCGCAAGAACAAAAGTTGAGAAAACTTGTGGGGTGACATAAAGACAGTTAAGCTGGTAAAGCAAAACCTGCCCATGCGAGCAAAGCAAAACAAGGAATTCATTCACTACTCCCCATGTGTAACAGTTACTTGGGAAGACAAATGTCATCACACCCAACATCCTTCCTCCCTTCTCCTTTCCCAGCTTTATATGCTGAGCATGATGTCATATGATATGGAATATCTCTTTGGTCAGCTGGAGTCAGCTGTCCTGGCTGTGTCCCCTCCTAAATCCTTGTGCACCTCCAGCCTACTCACTGGTGGGGTGGTGTGAGAAGCAGAAAAGGCCTTGATACTATGTAAGCACTGATCAGCAGCAAGGAAAACATCATCTGTTGTTATTACAACACTGTTTTCAGCACAAATCCAAAACATATCCCCATACTAGCTACTGTGAAGAAAATTAACTCTATCCCAGTCAAAACCAGCACAATGCATTTGAGGGGAACATGCATGCAGATATCTACAAAATAAACTTGATCGTGTAGGAGAAAAAGGTATAAAAGACATGTCAAAATACAGGATTTTACATATATGTATATGTATATATATATATGTATGTATAGTGTGTGTGTGTTCTGAAGTGATCATTTTGTGATACTAATGACCAAATCTTGTAGATACTTTCCCTAAAACAGGTTACATGATAAGTACATGGTACATTCATCTAGCAGACAAAAGCTAGTTAACGTTTGGGTTCTTTGGTTTTAGGCTGCATGACATTTGGAGCTCAGCTCTGAGACCTTTTGTTGCTACTACAGTGTTCTGCTTGCTGCCTCCCATTTGAAACTGAATGAAGAAATCTAAGTGAGTCCAGTGCTGAATGAAGATTTATGACAGGGAAAGACTGAGTGTGAAAGGTGGTGATGAGAAATGCTCCAAGATATCAGTCGCAACAGATATCAGTCGCAACTAACAGGTAAGTATCTGTACTCAGAATGGTCAGGGCTTCTTGGGAGCTAACAGCAGCCCAGGTGAATGGCGAAGCATGGAAAAAGCACCAAACAGTTCAATGACAAAGTTTCAATGACAAAGTTTAGTCCCCTTGACCAGCCTATTCTCAGATCATCTAAAAAGCAATGTTGTCTTGAGCAGTTTGAGAAAGCTGCTCTGTCTTCCCAGGATGATTCAACAATTTTAGATACTCTTTCTTCTGCTAATCTAAATTTCCCTGGCCAATTTTGATTTCTCTGCTTGACAATTAATCCATAATCACAGAAACATTCAGATGTGATGGGACATGCAGAAGTCTCCAGTACAACCTGCTCCTTAAAGCAAGACTATGTCCAGCCTGATCTTGAAAACCTAAAGTTTAACTATAATCATAGTGATCTTCCCCCCACCTGCCC
>NW_010240488.1:0-1774 GCF_000690775.1 Eurypyga helias | reverse complement strand
CCCATGGGAGAAGGTGTCTCAAGGCAGCGCCCACTGGGTGCCCTGGCAGGGGGTGTCCCCCAGCAGAGGGGCGGGCAGGGCAGCATCTGGCTCCTCAGCCCCCTCATCCATCTGTACCACAGCGGGCACATCCCAGGAACGCTGTCCCCAACCTCCGTGCCCCATGGCTGCCATCCCCAGCCTCTCTGCCCCACAGCTCTCCGCACCCATCACCAGCCACAGCACCTGAGTGACCCAGCCGTGTCCCCTCCAGGCACGCAAGGAGTCGGAGGAGTCACCCGCCCCCATCTACCTCAACATCCAGGAGCTGCAGGAGGAAGCCACAGCCGCCGGCTCAGCCCCGGAGGAGCCTGGCAGCTCCGTGTCGGACTGGGAAACCCACACGGATACGGACAGTGGACATTTATTTTATTATAACCCGGTGACGGGTGAGACCACGTGGGATTGTCCCTTTGAGCAGGCAGAAGATGGAGTGAGTCCCGTCGCCTCTCCCGCCTCCTCGCTCGTCCACAGCCCGGAGTTTCCTGAGTGGGAACAGTACGTGGACGAAGCCAGCGGACAGGCTTTTTTCTATAATTCGGTAACAGGTGAGACGTCGTGGGACCCCCCCCACGCGGGAGATGGAAGCAGCTCCCAGGATATGTACCCTGGGGTGATGCGGTACAGTCCCATGGAGCGGAGGGTGAGCACCCAGCAAGGCGTGGGGATGATGGGGATGGACATGGAGAATGGGATGGGGATGGAGATGGGGGTAGGGATGGAGACAGGAATGGGGATTAACTCTATCCCAACTAAAACCAGCACAGGATGAAGACTGGGATGAGGATGGAGATGGAGGCAGAGATGGAGATGGGTACAGGGATGGAGATGGAGATGGAGATGATGGAAATGGAGACGGAGATGGAGATGGAGACAGAGATGGAGGCAGGGATGGGGATTAACTCTATCCCGACTAAAACCAGCATAGGATGGAGACAGAGATGGGGATGGGGATGGACACAGAGATTAAGACGGACAAGAAGATGGAGGCAGGGATGGGGATTAACTCTATCCCGACTAAAACCAGCATAGGATGGAGACAGAGATGGGGATGGGGATGGACACAGAGATTAAGACGGACAAGAAGATGGAGGCAGGGATGGGGATGGAGATGGGAACAAGGATGGAGACGAGGATGGGGATGGAGACAGGGTTGGGGATATAGATGGACACCGATATGGAGATGGAGGCAGGGAGGGGGAAGGGGATGAGAATGGAGGTGATGGAGATGGAGCAGCCCATACCTGGGCTGGCCATGGCTGGGGGAAGTAGATGCTTCTTGTGGGGCACGAAATCTTGACCTGGCTTTCCTCTCCAGCCACCCACTCCGGAAACAGACTATCCTGACCTGTCTCCAGATGAGCTGGAGGGTTATCCCGAGGAGGATTACTCACCCATGGGCTCCTATGAGCAGGGGGCTGCTCTCTGCCTGTCGCCGAGGTGCCCCGAGGAGCTGGGCGCATCCCCAGGCTGGTACAGGCACAGCCACCCCGAGGGAGCCGTGTTCTGCCCCGAGAACTTCACCTCCGACACGGTACGGGAACGGGGACAGGGATGGGGACAGCGACTGGGGAAAGGATAGAGATAGGGATGGGGATGGGTCAGGGATGGGGATGTCTGCCAGGGGATGAACACCCTCCCGGGGCCACGCAGGCAGAGGGCAAGGGCTCTGGGGTGAAGTGGGTGCGAAGCCCAGCACCCAGCTGGCACAGGCTCCTCGGGCATCACCCGTTCG
>NW_010240487.1:0-21767 GCF_000690775.1 Eurypyga helias | reverse complement strand
CCAGCGTGTCGACCGCGCCACACACGTACGTACCGAATGCACGCTATCACCCTCTCTATGAGGGTGTTGTGTTTTGTGCTTACAGGGATGAGATCCTAACCTGTCGGTGGGAAAGGAGGACCAGCCCGATGAAACACTGCCTCACTGGGCTCTCAGCACAGCACTGAGTGTGCTAAGAGTAGCCAGGCTGTTGGTGAGCAGCACCCTGTGTCCCTGATGGTTACAGCACTTCGTTCCTCAGTGATTTGAGAACCTCTGGAAAGCATTCTGCAGCTCAGGGAGAACATCTTCAATGCTTTTCCTGATAAAAAGATCTATGCCTGTCCTCAGTACAGAACCACAATAAAATCTGCTGCTTCTGCAAAACATTTCCACCAGATGTGCAGTGCATTTATAGTTACACATCTAATTCTTTTCATCTCACTCACAAACTTTAATGTCAACAGTTACCTTTTGTCTCTATCATCTTTGTCTAAGCCAGAACCCACAGTAAAAGGCCAGCCCAGCCTACGTAATCGAAGTAATACTCTTAAGTTCACACTACCAGAAGAGTTTGATTTGCCATCCACCAGCTCGAAATGGCAAAGAGAAATGCTCCCACATCCCTCTGCATGATCACACACCCGCAATCACCCTGCCTCCAGTCAGATCAAGCCTGTCTCCTCTTGTTCGGACATACTAGCGGTACAGATCTGAATATGAGTGCATCACAGGCAAACTGGTTGATTGACTTCGCAAGGAAAAGAACCAAAGGTCCTAGAGATTAAAAAAAAAATCGATTCTTGAGTATCAGCACTGTGTATTGGCTGTACTTCAATCTTTAAGAATACAATTGACAGAAAGCAACGTCATATGCCAATAAGCAGACATAACTACAAGTAACTCATCAGCAACTTGCAACACAAGCCAGGCCCTCCATGGCTATTACATACAGATTTTTTATCTCTATTAGTCTTTGAACAAGATCATTTCATCAGCATGGCAAGAACAGCCTGGTGACTTTGATTCACCTTTCAAACCGCACAAGGGCAAGAGAGTGGAAGCCATATCCTTGTGCATGACTTCTTGCAGACAGCTGCACTCATTTGGCAGCTATTATCTCTCAGACCAGCTGGGCTGTGTTTTTCAGGGTCTCTGCTCTGGAGCCCTTCCAGGCTGTAGTGTTTACCTGGAATGTTTATAGTAGAAGCAGTTCAGGAAACTCCTTTCCTCAACACATAAACTTCCGCTGGGGCACCAGTGCAAATGCACCGTGCTGAAGAAAGGCCTGGGGCTAGGCAAGGCAGAAACAGAAGAAAACAGAACCGGAAAGAAGAAAGGCCAATTAATGATCGATGGAAACTGTGGCAAACAGGAGCCTTCTTCACTGATTATGCCCTTGTTACTTTTTCATAGCATAGTTTCTTTGTTCAAGAATTAGATCAAGTATTTGCCTTGAGCAGACATACCCATTGTGACTTCCAGAAGGCCCTGAGCTCTTTGTTTATCCCTATTTGATAGATGATCCGTCTTCATTAATAATTTCATCTTCAAAAGAAACTTGTGTAGTCAAACCTTCACGCTCTTCAATGACTCTGAAATCTTCTCTCTAAAACTTCCTCTTGAGTGTTTTTCTACTGCATAAATTGGTGCCTTCCCTCCCAGACTCTCCCTGCCCCCTTCCACCTTTGGCTGCTGCCACCAGCGTTCCCAGCTGTGTGCCCAATGAATCCTCACCCCATCCAGGCCATTTTCAACACTTGGCAGTTAATTCCTTACGGAAGTCCTAGATCCTGTCTTTTCCCAGTGCCACCTAGCAGGGATACCTTGCCTTGTAACACCACAGCCATCTTATCCATGCAAACCTTCCGTCTCCCCACCTATTCTTTTTATACCTCTGCTTGCTCAGTTTTTCAGGTTTAAAAGACCACTTCATTCACTGTATTTTAAATTAGCTTTCCATCCCAGGAAGGCTGCAAGTCTGTCAGCTATCAGTGTCATGTTTTCACCCAAGCTCAGTCCCTGAACCCACTTGTTTAGCTGAATCCCAAGTAAACTTACGTGTATTCATGGATCGGAAGCTGTTTTCCTTGTCCCTGAGACCACAGCCACAGCTCACAAAATGCTGCACATCCCTGCTGGCCTGAAGTCCTTCACACGTCTCTATACACCAGGTTCTGGTCTGTAATAGAAGGAAAATAAAGCCTTCTCTGTCAGAGCTCAGAGAGCATGTAGCAGGCAAGGACGCACCAGTCCTACTTTGGTCTTTTTGTTAGAGCCACTCATCGCGTCTTGCATTAACCAGACAAGTGGTTCTCAACGTATTCTTGGCACAAGCATGCCTATGCAAGGGCAACTTTTCATCACACACCTACCCCTATTTGCCAATATATCACACCACCACGTCTTAAACCAAGCCTATTATTAGCTAAAACCTGAGGGTGCATCTGACAGCGCAGTGAGGTGTACCTTGCACACCACTTAGTCACCCAATGACAATTTAAGCTCCTCAGCAAAGGGCTTTTTTCACCTTTTGTTTTACTAATGCCTAATAACAATGCTGCTTTCATATGTAAATACAATGGGGCTTTCATCCTGTTTGGGTATGGAAGCAACATATAACTTCATGCCTCAGAGTGGATTCTCTTTATGTCAAAACCAGAAGCATAAGTCCATGCGGGAGGCAAATAAAGTATTCTACTTTATTTATTTATTTATCTCTAACCCCACTGCTTGAGGGGAAAATCTGTTCAGAAAAAAAGAGGAGCGTGTAAGCACTTAAACTAAGCCGGCATTTGTCACCAGAATCATAGCTTTAGTCTTTTAAGTAAATGCAGTTTTTCTGAATCACTAAGTACCAAATAAATGACCAAGAAAGAGGAAGAAAATACATAAAAGACTTCATTACATGCAAAACAGACATGCAGAAGCTGCTACGTGAGGCATCGTATTCCAAACCCAATGTGGGAAATTAATTTCTTACGTAATTCCCACAGCTAGGTACTAGTAATGTTATTCTGATTTAAAACACAGGACTTCTGTCTGTTCATCTGAAATCTTAACTCAGAAAATTATTTTATTCCTGCATATCCCAAGCTGAAAGAAAAAAAAAAAAACATACACATGGGAAAAACCTTACATTCTCTATGGCCTCAAAATCATTCCATGGACACCTTCAAATAAACACCCTACCACAACAGGTGCCTAGATCCTACAGGAAACTGTGTGGAACACAATGTTCTGAAGAAGCCCTCATGAACACAGTTCAAACCCTCAAAAATAGCTCTAAAGGAAGTTGTACTGGGTGCCAACAGCTGGGAAAACAGAATTCTTTCTCACAACCAAAAGTTTTCCCACTTCTAGAGCAAGAAATATAATTTGAATGATCTACAAGGTTCACTTTTAAATTTTGTGGGTTTGGAGGGTTTTCCTTAGCAGGTTTTGGTTTGGGGCATTTCACTCTTTTCTAGTCACAATATTGTGCAAATTAACTTATTGTAGCAGTATCAGATGCAAAGAAAATCCTGTGATGAATCAGCCTCTTTTTTTGCCCGTGACACTCAAAGTGCAGACATCAGACGTCAGTAAGAAACGGTCTAGAAGAGATAATTTAAAAGGGCCTCTGAAAAAAGATAGCAGCAAGGTGGTGTCTATTCAATGCATGATAAGTTAGTTAAAAAAGAGACTGAACAGTGCTGATAGTAGAGCACAGTAACAGCACGTAAGTATCAGGGCAAATAGAACCCAAAGAGTAACACGGGAACTCCAACGTCATTGTAGAGAATGGGAGAATAACAAACACACACAAGCCATATTCAACTTTGCTTGTCCTAATATCTTCCCAGAAAAATTAATGGTTCTTAAACAGTTTTAAAACGCTTCTTAAAAGTTTTTGACTTCCCTGTTAGGACAAATGCCGGCTTAACTAAGAGCTTGCTGATGTGTGCGTGCAGAGCTCTCTGTCTGTATTTATGATGTTTGTTTTCTCACAAACACTCTACAAACCACAAAGATTTGTCTGGTGCTTCTTAAGTTGCTTTCCATGGTAGGTGGCTCTCCCACACTGTAACAGTTTACCAAACAAGTCTGACCAATGTTCCCTTTGGTTTTGAATGGAGCACACACAAGTTTCCTACCTAACAAATCTGGCCTACCGTCATGATTAGCTAATATAAAAGAGAAGGACTGAGTCACAGTGTTGTTCTGCGTTACTCTGACTTGCCAGCATTCAGTGGGGCTGATCCTGACTTTAAAAAGCAACAAAATCAGGCCTCTCTCTCTCTTTTACAGCACTGTTTCACAGGAAACTTGGGGAGTTAAGTTACTAAATAAATAGCCATGTATCATAGGTGAATTTGTGCTTCCCCCTGCCATGTCTTTAATGGAAGCGGAGCATGAGTGAGAAAGCAGGCAGGACTAACAAACCATGCATGGATGGGGAGTCAGGGCATTCAACTTCCCACAGTTTTTCAAGACTAATTTTCAACCCACACCTATTTTACTCACACAGAAATCCATTCATTTAAATAATTCTGTGCCTGACTTCTGCTGTTTTTTCATTCAGAATTAGTCTATTCCTCTCCACTGCCATGAGATCTAGCTGTCCACACAAGAGCCTGGAAAACATATTTCGCCTGTAATTCGACATCCCATTTTTATATTACAAAAAGACACTTTTCTGCTTCTCAGAGACACGAGGCACTATCCAACATTCAGCATTTTGTTTAAACAAGTCAAGTACTTGTTTAAACATTCAGATTGCTGTCATTATTCTTCCCTGTGGAAGTCTGCATCAGCAAGACACCAAATAAGTAATGGAGCCAAGATCAATTTGATGGATCTGTGAGAAAAAAACCTGGGCAGTATGTCCTGCCCTTCCTAAGGCGGCATTTGCAGAAGGAACATAAAGCTGGTAACAAACTATGCCTCTTTTTTTGGGGGGGAGGTGTGGGGCAGTTATAATACATCTGGAAACATTCCATAACATGAGGCCCAAGCTATCTGACCAAGGTCTCTTGCCCTTCTAAAGATACAGGTGCTCACAGACTTTAGAGATGAAGGAGCCACTGTATCTGGGTTACATGTCGTTTGTGGGGGCAGCTGGGAGCACACATGGGCCATATTAATTTTCCTGGCTTCTGCAGCAACCCACACCTGGCCCCCATCTTCTCCCAGCCCCACGGCTTACAGACATGTTCTGGTTCCGGGGCAAGCGAGAGTCCCCAGACAACATACCGGCTGGAAGCATCCCACCAGAACAATGTGCAGCTCACGGCCTCCTCCCTGCACGCCTGGAATTACTTCTGGAAATGTCAGATGCTGAGGGTGTGGAAGCCCATCTGACCAACCTTACAGCAAAACAACTGCACATCCATGGATTAGTGAAGGACAATAAGCCAAACTTTTGTGGGAATCACTGGACCTTCCGCATCCCCACTAAATGTTCACATTGCCCACGAGTCCTGCCATGTGACAGGAGAAAGACCACATGAGGTTCTGCTTTCCTATTCACAAAATCTGAGTAACTCAGTCAGCTAAAACAATCTGGTTCCCCTGTTGTGTACGAGTTCAGGTTATAAAGCAATTTCTATTCAGCTCTAATTGCACAGTGATATTTTTCATGTTGTTCCTAAGATCAAGATGAACTCATCGGTTTTATTGTGTGCTTCATTTTGCTTTGGTTTTCAAACATGAGGAAAATATTTTCAACACTTGAGTGTTTCACAAATGGAAAACATACCCCTTCCTCCACTCTTAGGGCATTTGAAGCACCCCTTTTCTTGTCAAAACCAGACACCGCTGATTGCTGCAACTTGAAATGGAGCATGAAAATATTTTTCCACGAGGACAAGAGCCTCCACTTGGCAAGAAAAAACAGCAGACTGTTCTCAAAAGTGATGAGCCTTGGAAAACCTACAGTCTGTTTATACGAGAGAAGAAAATCTCATTCCTGTGATAACCATGCCTACCAATAGAACTGGACAGGAATGTAAGCCTGGGATGGGGAAATTTTCCATTTGTAGATGAGTTGGCTTTGGAGGCTGGCCACGGTGTCCTTCCTATTTAACTCAAGTTCCTTATCCCCTGACTACAAAGCCCGTTTCTTCCACAGAAACAACTGAGAAGGTACGGTCTTTGTCGATTCTTTGTTACCTGCCCTCTCCACAGGTCCTGACCTAGAGAAAATCAAGCGAAGTCATTGCCAGTCCCACATGAACGCACCTCCCCGGCCTATGAGCGGAAGGCTCCTTTTTACAAGTTCGAGAAAAGACACAGAAGCCCCTGCCATGCTCCTGCAGCAACCAGTCCTGGCCTGCGCAAGGAAGCTGCAGTTTAATTAAACCAGTTCATAAACTGATGCTGTGAAATTAATGCTAAGTCTGTGGGAGGATAGATGTTGTTTTGCTGGAGTGCTTTCTACTGTTTTAACTGAAGTGGTAATGAACGGATTTAGCCTAAATCAATATACCACGTACTTCAACTGATATGTGTCCAAAAAAAGGCATTTGCATCAACATAATGAAACAGCACAAGGTTTTCATGTAGACAAAGACTCAGAAGAAAATATAACCACATTATACTTTAGGAATACTGTGAACATGCCTTGTTTTGCCCTTGTCTGCTGTCAACACCTCCTCCACTGCCTCCAGGGGCCTGCTCCCCACCACCTGACAGTTTTATTAACTCTCTCTTCCTGTCTTATTTCCCCTCAGGTACCCACTCTTTGGCAAGTTGCACTTCTTTTTATCACCAAACCACCCCATTTGATGCAGCTCTCAGAACAGCAGCTACCTGCAGTTCTGCTAAGCTAAAAGGTTCCTCTTCAGGGTCGTTTCAAGCTGATGTTTCGCCGACTTTCCCCTGTGCTGTAACAGGAATAGTTACTACAGCCGCAGAGCCAGACTGGCCGGGGTTTCCTCAGAAACCAAAATATCCCCCTTCAGGCTTCTTGTGTGTCCAACGCTGTGGGAATGTCAGAATGTGACTACTCCTTGTGGGAAGTCCATCGCTCTCCAGAGGGTGACACACACAGTGACTGAGCAAAAGTATAAAAATGGACATAAGCCATTTTTAGCAGCTCTGCTTTCTTAGCCTGGCATAGTATCTCAGCTACCGGTTCACAGTACAGAGTGGGCAAAGTGGGTGGGAAAAGGTCAGTCCTTACTCTCCTGGCTGTTCTCGGTTCCTTCCCCAGATTCCAGCACGTTCAGGCCAAGGCTGGGATGTTCATCCTGCAGAATCTCATCTCCACCACTGTGCCCAAGCCACCACCACAGCTGGACAGGGGGAACAGGGGGGATCTCTGGTGATGAAGCGCTGGAAAACACACGCCGTGTTGAAACTGTGACATCCAGCCATTCTGAGGGCACCAAGGCCAGTATACAAAATAGGTTAGACAGTGTTGGACTGGCTGAAGAAAGACAGAGCTGGCACTGCTGGCAGACATGTTACAAAAGGCTTGCTCCCATGCTGCTGAATCAATGGCAAACCTCCCAAGGGAAGTAGCCTCTGACCTCAAATGTGTAGTTAACAACCCAACCCTGTACGGCACCTACCGCATCCTACAAGCTGCAGGCAGCCTGCAATCCCCACTGATGACTGGAGGTGCTGAGCGCATTGGAGTGCTACCGATCACAGCAACTTCAACCATTCTACATTCCAGACAGTCTTTATGTTTACCCTGGGATATGCAACATGTTGTACGTAAGTCGCCAGCTAAAAGGAGGGAGAAATCAGACTTGATTTTCCCTCTGTGCCTAACAATGCTCAAAAGTGCAAGTTTTGAACATCTTTAAGAGAGAGTGATGTGTTGAGGCAGGAAAAGCAGTCTCATACGTTTCAGTGTGAAGGACAGGAGGGAAAAGGAAATTCTTTTCTGTGCCTTTAAGGATCAGACATATCAGAAAGTCAGTATGTTAGTGATAATTGCTAATTTCCTCTTTATAACTCAGATTGTATCCTTTTGAGTCCCCACCAGAAAATTTTCATGCCTATTTATTTATTACAAATGTAAGACACCTTTGGGGTTTTTTTCTTCTTACCCTTTTTAGGAAAAGAGACAGAGGAAGAGAGATTTCCACCTTCTCATTATTATGAAATCTAAGGAATGCAATATGCAATTCAATCCGCTGAGAGATTATTGAAAAACTCCAAAAGCAGCAGTGACACACAAGTTTAACTCTGCCCCCATGTGTGCAAACATTAAAATCATAGAATCAACAGTCTGGGTTGGAAGGGGCCTTTAAAGGTCATCTAATCCAACCCGCCTGCAATGAGGAGGGATGTATTCAACTAGACCAGGTTGCTCAGAGCCCTATCCAATCTGACCTTGATAGACCCCAGGGATTGGGCATCCACCGCCTCTCTGGGCATCCTGTGCCAGTGCCTCACCACCCTCATCAGAAAAATTTTATTCCTTACACGTAGTCTGAATTTACTGTCTTTTTGTTTAAAACCATTACCCCTTGTCTTATCACAACAGGCCCTGATAAAAAGTTTCTCCCCATCTTTCTTATAAACACCTTTTAAATACTGGAAGGTGCAATAAGGTCTCCCTGGAGCCTTCTCTTCTCCAGGCTGAACAAGCCCAACTCTCCCAGCCTGTCCCCATAGCAGAGGTGCTCCAGCCCTCGGAGCATCTTTGTGGCCTCCTCTGGACGCACTCCAACTGGACTCCATCCTTCTGATGTTGGGGGCCGCAGAGCTGGATGCAGCACTCCAGGTGGGGTCTCACCAGAGCAGAGTAGAGGGGGAGAATCCCCTCCCTTGACCTGCTGGCCACACTTCTCTGGATACAGCCCAGGATACGGTTGGCTTTCTGGGCTGCCAGCGCACACGGCCGGCTCATGTCCAGGTTTTCATCCACCAGTACCCCCAAGTCCTTCTCCTCAGGGCTGCTCTTGATCCATTCTCCACCCAGCCTGCAGTTGTGCTTGGGATTGCCCCAACCCAGGTGCAGGACCTTGCACTTGGCCTTGTTGAACTCCATGAGGTTCACATAGGCTCATTTCTTGACCTTGTCCAGGGCCCTTTGGATGGCATCCCATCCGTTGGGCATATCAACCACACCACACAGCTTGGTGTCATCTGCAAACTTGCTGAGGGTGCCATCACTCCTACTGCCTATGTCACTGAAGAAGATATTAAACAGTATTGGTCCCAGCACGGACCCCTGAGGGACACCACTTGACAATGATCTCCATCTGGACATTGAGCCATTGACCACTACCCTCTGGATGTTACCATCCTCCAACCAATTCCTCATCCACCAGACACTTCACCCATCAAATCCCTACCTCTCCAGTTCAGAGAGAAGGATGTTGTGAGGGACCGTGCCAAAGGCCCTACAGAAGTCCAGACAGACAACACCCGTAGCTCTCCCCTTGTCCACTGATGTAGTCACTCCATCATAGAAGGCCACTAGGCCAGGCAGGACTTGCCCCTTGGCAAAGCCATGCTGGCTGTCTCCAATCACTTTCCTGCCCTCCATGTGCCTTAGCATAGCTTCTAGGAGGGTCTGTTCCATGATCTTCCCAGGCACAGAGGTGAGGCTGACAGGTTGGTACTTCCCAGAGCCCTCCTTTCTACCTCTTTTAGAAATGCGTGCAATGCTTCCCTTTTTCCAGTCACTGAGGACTTCACCTGACTGCCATGACTTTTCAGATATCATGGAGTGTGCCTTGGCAACCACATCAGCCAATTCCCTCAGGACTCTGGGATGCATCTCATTAGGTCCCACAGACTCACGTATGCCCAGGTTCCTCAGGTGGTCACGAACCCGATCTTCTCTTGCAATGGAAGGGCATTTGCTCCTCCAGTCTCCATCTTGTAGTCCTTTCACTCAAGAGGTGTGGGAAGAGAGACTGCCACTGAAGACTGAGGCAAAAAAGTTGCTGAGTACCTCAGCCTTGCCTCACCTGTTGTTACCAGTTTGCCAGTCTTCCTTATCGGGGTGCGTGGGGGAATACACCCTCTCTGATCTCCCTTTTCTGGCTGACATACCTGTAGAAGCCTTTGCATCCCTTGCCAAGTTCAGCTCCAGCTGCACTTTGGCCTTCCTGACCCCTTCCACAACCAGGCAGTGTCCCTATACTGTTCCCAGGACACCTGTCCCTGCTTGCGCCGCCTGTGCATTTCCTTCTTGCCTTTTAGTCTGACCAGCAGGTCTCAACTCATCCATGCCGGTCTCTTGCCTTCCTTCCCTGATTTCTGACACCTGAGGGTCGAGAGCTCTTGTGAACTCTCCCATCTCTCCCACACCCTCCACACCCTCCAATCCATTACCTGGATCCTGCTCTATTTTTGTGCAAAAGGATGTCTACGACACAAAGTATACATGACAACTGTGATGATCACGTAGCTACAGGACACCTTTTCTCTTCTACACTTATGTTTCTCTCACTGCATTAAGCAACTCTCCTTTACGAATGCATTGGCACTAAAAAACAAGACGCAGAGAAAAGCCTGTTGTCTGTACTGATTAAGAAAAAAAAAAAAAGTAAAAGTGAAAAGAAAAAACAAGCAAGTGGAATGTTGCCAGAGGGATAGTCCTGCTAAGATCAGGAAAAACAGGGGACCTAATTTTACTTCTCACCTTTGCCACACATGCGCTGTGAGAACTTCCCTGTTCTCCCCATGCCTCACTTCCCAGCCTGTGGTGTGCAGATACTATCGCACTTGGGGTGAGGGGGCGGTGAAAAGGAACTACTTCTTCCTCCGTAAACTCACACCAAGGTTCCTCCAGCCATCCCACTCCATCAGCACACAGTGACACAAGGCTTTGTCAAGGGGACACCAGGCCAGGCCACCATCCCTGTTGTGTCAACACGCTGTTCCAGCCAAAGGGCTCGGCCCTTCCTCTTCCCGTGGCTCACAGCCCACAACCACACAGCCAGCTCCGTGGGCAGAGAGCAAGACCTCTGCCTCGTGCCCCACCTCGGGACTCCGACTGACTCAATTTGTGGCACCCCCTGGCTTTACTGATGACACATCATGGGCCAAAGTGCCTCCCAGTGAAAGAGGCTCTCCAGCTGACCGCAGCGTGTCGCAACACACGGGCCAGGGCGCCGCAGGAGCTGACCCCTGCACCAACGCAAGCCGGATGGGGACACGGCCGCCCTCAGCCCTTATCCTGAAGATAAGGAACTTTGCCGGGAGGAAAGGTCCTCAGGGAGCCCCACTGATCACCTCCACGGTTTTTAATTGATTTCAGCTTTCACATTAACCTGAGTCGAGTCTACGGAGAAAAAGCCACAATCCTGTTTGCCGGATATGGGAGGATCCAGAGCACCAGCACCGCTCTGCCACCTTCCCCTGCCCTGGCCACCACCAGTCGCCGTTAAACCAGCCGGGCAAGAGGTAGCTACCGCGGGGCTGCCCAGACGGCGAGAGGGGCCATGGCGACCTACGTGCAGCTGAGCACCGGCGCGAAGATGCCCCTCCTGGGGCTGGGCACCTGGAAGGTAACAGCTTCAGAGAAAAGCACCAGCACTGCAGGGCTCCCTGGCCCAAAACTCCGCTCCCCCTAGCCCAGCTCTGGAGAGCTGTCCTGGTGTTTGGGGCTCTTCTCTCCTGGCCGTGGGGCTGAGTCTGCGTGGGAGCGGGGCTACGGATAAATGGCTGGAGATCGGCTTCAAGCCCTGGAGCCCATGTTTATGACTGCAAGAAACAGTGTTCTTGTACAGCAAAAAACCCAGCAACTTGGGGCAGAGGGGGATTACTTTCAGTAAAGTGGTTTTCCTATTTTTATTTTGCTAGGATACAGTTATTTAACATGTTCTGATTTGAGATTCTTAAGACTCATGCATTATTTTCAGTCTCCAGCTGGAAAAGTAACAGCTGCAGTGATGGCTGCCATCGATGCTGGGTACCGCCACTTGGACTGTGCCTACGTGTACCAGAACGAGAGTGAAGTTGGGGATGGGATCCAGCAGAAAATCAAGGAAGGTGTTGTGAAACGGGAGGACCTCTTCATCGTCAGTAAGGTAAGGATCAGATTATCTTCCACCCCGGAGCAGGGGTGAGGGAATGCATTGCCCATAGTATTTTCATAGTAGGAAGCTTAAGTACTGGAGACAAACTTTATGCTGCAGGATAAAGCAATTCAGAACATCATCCAGGTCACTCCTGATACAAGCTTTGTGCTTCACCCCCTTCTGTGTGGAGAGTTAGGAAGGACACGCTGTCTGCACCCTACTGTGGTCTGGCACTGCGGAGGAGACCCAGAAGTGCTAGGGGATGGATGAGGAGGGGCCATCTGCAGACCAACTGGTGCAGAAGAAGGAAAGCAGGAAAAGGTTGAGTGGGCTGGATAGCACCAAGCAAGGTAGAAGCCCATGGTGCAGAGGCCTGAGGTCACTCATTGGATCGACCAGTATCCGGGCAGAATCAGTGTGGAAGGTTCTGCCTTCCAAATACTGATGCAACGGCACCTCCCTGACTGCTCAAGCACAGCAGAGGGGGCGAGCCTGGCAGTGGCCGGTGCTTGTTCCAGCATCCGGGCTCGCAGTCCTGCCAAAGGGGTGTCCCTGCCATGTGGGGAACATGAGCTTCTGGGCACCTTGGGACAGTGGATCTGCTCAGCACCTGTCCCAAGGAAATGTGTGGTGGGTGTGTTCTCTTTCTCTTGCTTATTAAGAAAAATGGGCTATTTAGCTGGATTCTGAAGTTGCCTCTTCCCTTGGTAAAGGTTGGTGCCAACCACTTCTTTGTGGTTTGTCTTGTATTTTCTTGGCTTTGCCTGCAGAATTTTTTACAGGAAATGAACAAATGGTCAAATCTGACAGAAAGATTTCTTGAGCTAAGCCATCCCGTTCCACACAAATCTGACCTTGCAACAGGAATTTTTACTACAGATGTATCTGACCATGTGTGCTGCCCCTGCACACACTGAATTCCTGTGTCAGGGGCCCGTCCCATCACAGAGCAAGCCCCATCAAAGAGCACTAGAATGGCCTAATTCCACATCACCTTCCAAAGAAGATGGAGCATTTCTGTGTTGTGCAGGAGAGCACCTGAGAGCTCACGGTGTGCCTTGGCTTTTTCTCTAGCTGTGGTGTACATTTTATGACAAGCCTCTGGTGAAGGGAGCCTGCCAGAAGACTCTTGCTGCCCTGAAACTGGATTACCTGGATCTCTACCTCATGCACTGGCCCCTTGGGTTCAAGGTACAGTAACAGCAATGTTCCTGGCTTTCCCTCCTGGGACGCCTCTTCAAAACTGCCGCTAACGCTTGCAGCGCTACTGCCGCCCCAGCCCAGAAAGCCCATCCGTCCGCGTGTGCACCAGCACTGCCTGGCGCTGCTCATCCCGCTTTACTCTGGCCACGTGAGCCGGGCTCTCGGTCTCTGCCCCGAGACCATTGTTTGCACAGAGTCCTTTTTGATAGCGGGACAGGCAGACCTTGCACTCACATCAGGCCTGCCAGGGGCAAGCATAACCTACGCACTTTCCCCTTCTTTTACAAAACCAAAGCCCGCTCCTCTGAAAATCACCCCTTGCAGGAAGGAGGGCTGTGCTTTGCTGCCTGACAGAAATTCCTTCCCCTGTATGTTACAGAACTGCAGAGCAAAACAAAATGCTTGTTTTCCATTTCTCTCTTTAATTACCAAGTACTTAACACAGTGCAGATTGAGCTGACTGTGTCTGTGGGAGCCTTAGTGTTGTTTCACAGACCTTGGATTGCAAAAGATGAGGCTTTCCAGTACTAATTTCCAATACTTTTGCAGACTACATGTACTTGAAGGGATTTCTGCCAGTTTGGATATATGTATGTATAGATATACACCCTTTCCTTTCTCTTCACTCAAGTCAAAACCTCTACCCTGACTAATGCTTTTGAGCTCAACTTCATTTCATTCTCTCAATACTGTTTTAGCTATCTTTTATGTGCACAAAGCTGTCAACTGAAACTGCATAATATTGTGGCATCTGGAAAATTCCAATCACTCAAAACACTTTGGCCATATTGCCTAGTTACAGGCTGTTGTAATTTTCCTAACATAGCAACCTAAACAGCGAGCCTCCCCCTGGGAGACCTGTCAGCAGTACCTTCCTCAGCAGATGTACTCCAGCATAAACGTGGACCAAAGTCAATCCTCCCTGTACCTTTATAAAAACAACTAAAGAAGCTACTATTGCTAAACTTGCATACGGGTTAAATAATAATTTATACATGTGAGACTCCAAGGGTACTGTTTTATGAGTAAATCGCACTCCCCCCCCCAGCATGCATTTCGTGAATCATCACTTCAATGGGTCCAGCAGAAATACTTGTCTTTATTAGGATAGTAGGTGGCAAAAATGCCATGACCTAAGAATAAGAAATGCCTGAAGAATTAAGATATGATGAGAATTCCTTGAGTTTTTTTCATGCACTATTAGGTTTAGCTCCTTACATTCCTGTTTGGTTCTTTTACATAATTAGCATCCCAACAGAGATTATTTCAAGCATTTTGTCTCTCATCAACAGGCAGGAGAGGAGCTGTTTCCCAAAGATGACAAAGGTATGTCGATACCCAACACCACTGACGTTCTACAGACATGGGAGGTAAGTTCAGCCACAGCAGAAGAGACAGTCTCTGTCCTCATCTGTCTCTTCCATGATTTCATTGCCTTCAGCAGTCACAGGACTGTTGTTTCATGCATGCAAAATCAGTTGAAGAGAACATAAGGCAGCACAATGTAGCTTTTCATAACGAGTGTGCTTAGTCATTACCTTGCTATTCCTCTTCCCCGAGTGCCTTACTTGACTGCCTGACTCACAGTGAGCTGCACAACCACTCTCAGTGGAGCTGCAACCCAGACTGGGGCTGGAAAAAGTTTGTTCCTTGACCATAACAACTGTACAATTGTCTTCACCATGGTTCTTGCGCCTTTCTTGAAATGCTCAAATAGATTTTACAGAAATAAAGACGTTTTAGGTTGAGATCTTGCCTACTATGTGGGGCACAGCCCTCCAGTGCTTGCACAACAGTGGATTACTGAGTGTTGTTGTTCTTTTCCTCATGCAACTTGGTGTGAATTTCCACAAACTCGGGGAATGAGAATTTGGGCATGGGTGAGGTGGCACTGACGTACCAGTACCTGCTTTTCCTCAGAGAATTTTGAAACTCTAGTTATTCTGTGCTGCTCGTGATGGGAAACACGCCACACCAGAAAGAACATCATCTTCTTCATGACTTGCCGACCAGATGCTGACTGTGCTCCCCTCTGTTAGGCCATGGAAGAGCTGGTGGATGCTGGTCTGGTAAAAGCCATTGGCATCTCCAACTTCAACCATAAGCAGATTGAAAGAATCTTGAACAAGCCAGGGCTGAAGCACAAGCCTGCCAATAACCAGGTAAGCTGCGAAGTGACTGCAGGTGAAGAGTTTCCAGGGATTATAAAGATCTGTTTACAGTTGAATGAGGAAATGGAAAAAGGGAAAACAAAGTAGACACAGCATGTGCTCTAAATCCTGTGCTGTGGATATTTCTCAGTACACAAGGCACTTGTTTACATCCTTTTTTGTCTCACCTTGCTAAACCACTGTTTACAAATGTTGGAGTATTTCCCTGGAAATATTCTTTCTGGAAACATGAAGAACCCAGAGACAAGTCCTGTGAAACCCCACAGCACAAACTACATAAGCACTTATAAAAATAAGTACCTTCAGTTCTAAGGATGCACATTATCACACAGGCCACTGGCAAATTAGGGGAAAAGGCAGCCTCTAATTGGATTATCCATGGAGATAATCCAGGGAGAACTATACTACTACCACAGTTCTGCCACTATCAGCCTCTGTGCCTTTGTGTTGGCAGGTCGAATGTCACCCATACCTCACCCAGGAGAAGCTGATCAAGTACTGTCAATCCAAAGGGATTGCTGTGACAGCATACTGTCCCCTTGGCTCTCCTGACAGACCATGGTAAGATTGCTTTGTGCTTTGCAAAAGGCTGGCATGGAATATGCTTGTAGCATTGAGGTCGTAAGTGCACTATTAATCATTCATCTAGGTACAGATTTCTGTTGCTAGGCTGCATCTTTCTACAGACATTTCTTGCCACTGATTTCTTTCTTCTGTGTAGGGCTAAGCCAGAGGATCCTTCCCTTCTGGATGACCCCAAGATCAAAGAGATTGCAGCCAAGCACAACAAAACCCCAGCACAGGTATGTGGGTGCTGGACAGTGGGTACCCCTTCCTGTAACAGAGCCGTGAAGGAAAACAGAGCTGAGGAGTGGGTAGAACCTCCATCCATTCCCCATGATTAGTTGCACTCTATTTTTTCCCCCCTAACAATGCAATTTTTTATTACATGGCCTGCAAGACATGCTACTATTACCTCTTTGGCCCTCAAAAAGATTCTTGACCCACTTTCAGATGTCGCTTCCCCTCTCAAGTCCTCTTGCACAGAATGAAAGTCGTGCATTGACTGCTGGAAATCCGGGTGGGAAGAAAAGGAATTGACTGTCTCAAAACTGAATGGAAAAGGAGGCCTTCCATGTGGGCCTCCACCACTTCTCTCTTTGCCATTCAGGAAGTGCTACTTAGGCCACAGGGACAGGAACTACCTGAATTGTAGCACCACAGACAGGGTTCAGTTCTACTGAAAACTCAATGGCAAACCGCTGTTGGAACAGGCTCTGCTTCCTCCAGAGTAGCAGTCGTCCTCCCTCTGACTCAGTGGTCTGTCTCTGCAGGTTCTCCTTCGCTTCCAGATCCAGAGAAACGTGATTGCAATTCCCAAGTCTGTCACTCCCCAGCGCATTGTGGAGAACTTCAAGGTGAGGCATGAGGAGTGACCGGGGTGCTGCTCTTCCTTCCCCCGCAGAGCGAGCACCAGCCCTTTCTCAGTCTTCCTCCCAACTCCTCCTCGGGCAAGAGGAGCAGGATCTTTCTCTCTGTTTACATACACTTTAATGAGGATTAAGCCATGCTGACTTTTGGAGAG
The DNA here is from genome assembly GCF_000690775.1 of Eurypyga helias. Lineage (NCBI taxonomy): Eukaryota > Metazoa > Chordata > Aves > Eurypygiformes > Eurypygidae > Eurypyga > Eurypyga helias. The sequence goes on along the minus strand of NW_010240487.1, from coordinate 4,854 downwards.
GACAGAGGAACAGGTCTTATATGATATTTTTTGTTTTGTGGCTTGCGGATGAATCAGCAGGTACAGCTCGCTTGGAGCCCACACACAGTAAAATGCCAGGAAAGTCTTACGTAGAATAAGCAATGTTCATTAAACAGTTCTTGTGGCCATAAAGCAAGCTCTTCCTCTATCTGTTAATTCAGGGGTCCATGACCGAAAATGTCTGCCCCTCCAGTGTGGGGCTGCTCTTCAATATTGCCTTTCTCCACACTGTTTGTTTTTTCAAAGAGGTGATTGCCAGCTGTTTCTCTTTTTAGGTGTTTGACTTTGCATTGACTGAGGAGGAAATGGCAACCATTCTCAGCTTCAACAGAAACTGGAGGATCTGTGCCATGAGCATGTAAGTGATACTGCTTGTTTCCTTCCAACTCGTACCGTTTGAATATTCTTTACAAGGAATTTTGTGTCACAGCTACTAGGTAGCATGAAATTCAGTTTACTCAAAATGCATGCCAACTCAAATTCCAACTGGTTTGTCACAAAATTAGATTTTCGGGAGAGGGTTTAATATTTCTATTTTAAAACAAAACCAAAAACCACAATAAAAACCACCAAAAAAACCCACAAAAAAACTACATTCTCATTTTGAATTCAATTTCCAGGCAACTCTTGTAATTTGCAATTACAAAAAATGGGTTCTGGATGTTCGTTTCATCTTTGCCTGTATTAGAGGAATGAGGACACATTATCTCCATACGTTCTTCCTGTAATTACATCCCACAGATCTTCCCCCGGTGGCTCCTCCAAGCACCCAACGCACCTCCGTATAACATGTAGGTCACCCATGAAAATAACATTCCCTCTTGCATTTCTCTCAGGTGCAAAACTCACAAGGAGTACCCTTTCCACGCAGAATACTGATGGTGCCTGTAACACGGCCCTCACCAGACCGCCGCTGTCTCGTGTGCCTCTGCTAGAACTTTGAGCTGTCGACTCCTCTAGTTTTCTGACTGTATCTGCCCTGCTGCTGCCAGCAAAGACACAGGATGTTTATCCCATGAAATTTGCTTGAGTTCTCTTTTTGGAAGAAGGAAAGAGTATTTTCCACAGAACAGAATAAGGGATGCAGTAATTTTCTGCGTATTAGAAGAGAGGATTACTACTGAAGAGCACAAGCAGAGCTGCTAAGCAGCAATCAGGGAGTGTTTGTGCCACCACTCAGTGGTTGCCTTCAGTCCTGCATCACCAGAAACCAGATGTTGACAAACCACAAAAAAAACCCCACATGCATCAATACTTATGATCAATAGTTAATCAGAATTGACACATATTTTAAATAAAATTAACTTTAAAATGCAAACCCATAATTGGCTGAACATCTTTGATCTAGTATAGGAAAAATCCAAAGCCCTCCTACCCAGGGATGCAGAGAGATGTTGGCTGTGGTCACCGGCACTGTGGAACACAGCAGAGCCGCTCAGCACTCTCCCCTGTGGGCACCAGTGGGCAGCCAGCCCGCACAGGACACCCGCCCGGCCCCTGAGATCCAGCCACCAGCCCTCGAGCTCCAGCCACAACCCCCGGCCGTGCTGGGGGTCATTTCAGACCCGGCACAGCCTGGGTGTCAGCCCCCCCGGTCAGGGGGAGGCTCAGCCCCTCGCTGCTGTGCCCAAACCACTGGCACCTTAGGATCTTCTCTCCAAAATTTCCACTTTCAGTTCATAAAGATACAATCCAAAGATGTAGGGCAGTTCTACGTCTGTCCCACACAACCAACCCTCTGTCTCCTGGGAAGCTCCCGCTCTAACACTTGCTCTAATGGTGGGGTCACCATTGTGGGCACAGTCACACAAACCCATCCAGACCCTCCTTGGCTAAAGGCAGCGGTTACTGCCCCATTCTGCACATGCTGAAGGGCTCTCCTGCTCCCACCTGAAGGGTCTCCTCCCACCCCAGGGCGCACACAGCAACCCACTGAAAGAAAGGAGGCACCCGAGGGGTTTAGCCACGTCAACCTGCTGAAACAGGCCCAGGGGTCAGGGACGGGCGGACAGGACCTGCATGCTTAGGGAAGGCAAATGAACCTGGATCTGCTACAGAGAGTGAGGGTACATGATCCCAGTTTTGTTTCTGGAGCTTCATTTTAAATACACAGTTGTGCCACTCAGATTAATAGCCAAATACCTGAATTATCAAAGACTGAAGTCTTCAAAAAAACTGTTGAGAAGACACAGAGACGGCGGTGAGACCTCAGAGGATGCTCCTGGCTTGATCTGAACTTCGTGCAAGACAGTGGCCCAGGTCTTAACCTCTATCCTCCCGTCTGCATTGCTGCCTTCACAAGCAGCTGGGAATTGAATCGATACACACCATTTAGCAAGATAAACATCCTGTTTCAATATACTTGTTTGCCGAAGGCTCTACCACCATCTGACAACCCCAGCCACATCTTCAGGACAAAACAACAGCTGACAGCTCCCAAGTCTTGGCGTGATCTGGGCAAAGTCTCACACCAACAGGCACAAACAGCGAAGCAAAACGCAAACCTTCTGCCCAAAATCCTCTGTTAAAAGACTGAGACATCTCCCAGTCAAGAAACCACTGGAGAAAACCAAGCACCGACCTTCGCAGGAGAACATGAACAGGCTGCAGAGGCAGCAACACGAAAAGCTCAGAAGAAAATGAGAGGAAGGACAAACAGCAATTCCCAGCCACGCTCTCCACCAAATCACATTATCAGCCATCACACACTCCACCCAGCTCCTTCCCACAGGAATGCAAGGCTTTGAAACCATTCCCCAAAAAGACAGGCTCAGAAGAACGGGAACAAACACTGCAGGGGCTTCTCCTCTTTCTCCTGCGAGGTCCCACCTTACCGGCCAAACAGCCGGGCTTTGCAAGCTTCCACAGACTTGCAGAGCATAACTCTGATGGCACCAGTTCACCTTGGTACTGCCCCAGTGCGAAATGTGACTGATTCTGGCAGTCCCTACACCAAGACTTGAAACCCACTCACCACTGATTGTTCCTGAATGTGTCACTGCCAGCACTAATAAATCGCCAGCACAGCACCACAACCTTGAGTGCCTTGGGAATACAAAGGACAGTAGAAGCCAAGTGGCACTTCAGCTGGTCTCTAGGCTCTCTTGAGAAAATAGGTCGCAGCCAAGGCAAAATGTGTCATTCTGCATTTTTCACTGACTTCTCCGAACAAAGAACCAGCATCCAAGAAGCTGAGCACAATCAGAGCAGATCTATGGAGAAGGAATCCCAAAAAAGGAGAGAGAAGCCCTGAGTTGGGTAACTGTTACATGATTCAACAGAAACACCACATCCTGCTGAGGGTTGACAATGGCACTCACACAAAACAGGAGGAAGAGTACAGCATTGTTAAGGAATACTAGTTGTTTCATCTAAATAAGTCTTAAATAGAATTAACTGCTCTGAGTCAATCATTTAGCATTAGGCTGCAAGGGTTACGGCATAATGTTGAGTAGTTTAGTATACTGTTTGTTCATTACTAACTTAGCATGAGTAGCTAGATTTGATAAAGTCTTAGGCCTCAAGCTGCGAATTTCCACTTAGATATGTTTTGGGCTGGGATAGAGTTAATTTACTTCTTAGTAGCTGGTACAGTGCTGTGTTTTTTACTGTGGGAATAATGTTGACAACATACTCATGTTTTTGTTGTTGCTAAGTAGTGCTTATCCCAAGTTTAGTCTGACAGACCTAGCAGGTGCACAAGAAGCACAAATCAGAAGATAAGGAGATTACAACCATCCACAAGATAAGAGCAGTTAACGGCCTGCCTGGAGACAGAAAGAATTCAACAAGGCGTTAGAAGACACTGTGCTGAGTTCAGTCAGGAAAGAGTTAACTCTCCTTACCATGGCTGCTAGGAAGCTGTTCCTGGATGCAGAGAGCAGCACTGATCAGGTCTCAGCTGGAGCTGGGCAATGCTTGTACTGAATTCAAGGTCTTTCTCCCCTTCTGACCCTGTAGCTGCGTTCCCAGCTCTGCTGTCTGGCTACAGGCAGTGCAGGGACACACAGTTCAGGCACCTGACCCCAACTGACCAGGGGAGTATTTCATTCCTTAGTACGTCATGCTCGGGGTGAGGAGGGGGTCCGGGAGCCATTACTCCTCCCTTACTCTCACTCGTTTGCTCTTGTACACTTGCTGACACTCTCCCTGAGTCCTGCATTAGCTGCTTTGCTAACTCCTGTGCTGGCTCCTTCGGGAGGGAGTTGGTGGGTTTGTTTAGTTTAGTCTAGTTCCTACACTCCTAGGATGGTGCATGAGTGCACGAGTGGTCTCTCCTTTAACAGTGTATTTTGCTTCTTCAAAATTTCAGTTTCTAAAGGTCACCTACCATTTATTTCTACACTTTCTGAAAGATGTTCTGCTCCTCCCTGAATCAGAGGGACAATGTGATCATTATGACATTCACTGAAAACTCACTGCTCTTCTGCAGCTTTGAAAACATAATTAAAAAAAAATCCTTTCTCCCAGCATTCAAAATGAAGTGGTTTATAGTCATTATTTTCTGGATTCCACATAAACTCACCCCAAAGGGGAAGCTGCCTTTGTTCCATGTGGAGAGGGGAACAGGGCATTACCCACTCTCCCGAACCAGCCACGCCGAGGTTTCTCCAGCCATGGCACTGCATCAGCAGGCAGCACAGCAAGGCTCCTGGGACCAGGCCAGGCCACCAGCTGTCATGGCGACACGCTGCCCCAGCTGAAGGGCACAGGAGTTCCTCGGCCATGGCCCACAGCCCACAGCACACTGCCAGCAGCGAGGGCACAGCTCTGCGAGCAGAGAGCCTGCTCCGGACTCCTGCCTATTAACTCAATTTGTGGCACCCCCTGGCT
>NW_010240486.1:6425-16994 GCF_000690775.1 Eurypyga helias | reverse complement strand
CATGTCACTGACAAAGATGTCGAACCATACGGGTCCAAGCACTGGGTTTAAGGCACTGGCTGTACCCACCTACGGTTACAACTGGTTGGCAATAAGATCTGCTGCACCAGCTTGAGCATCCCACACCACCAGTTCACACAGACACCACATTCTCGTCCCGCTAACACCTCCACCTCCCTCACCCCCAACACGCACAGCTTGCTGCCCCCCACCCCACTGGGGATGATCGTCGCTTACCCACTAGCACGGTTATGACCTTATTGCTGGCATACTGCTCGATTTCTCGCAGCCACTCGGGGAGACACCGGAAGGATTCCTCACAGGTGATGTCGTAGGTCAAGATTAACGCGTTGGCACTGCGGTAGTAACTTTGCGTGATGGACCGGAATCGCTCTTGCCCTGCCGTGTCCCAGATCTGCAGCTTTTGGCATAACAAGGAAGGGTGGTAAAAGGAAGGAAAAAAAGTTATTTAGCTTTGATAGCAGTGCTGGTTTGACCTAAAAAACACCCTTCAGGGTAAACCCAGTGCTGGGAAAGCACTTCGCTCTTCGCCCCTTTGGCTTCCCTTCCCCCAGCAGTTTTTGTTTCCATTCCTGCACTTGTGGATTGAAATGCAAGGCACAAAAGTCAGCTGGCACTACAGCCAGCCCCTGGAAGCTGCAGGTCTGATGACTTCCAGCATCTGCCTCTCCTGTAGACAAAGCTGCTGGCCTGGAATTACAACACAGGCGCTGGAGGGAGAAGGTCACTCATCCTGCCTCTGAAGTCCAACCAGCAGCAGCATCCATCCCACAAAGAAATGCAAAAGCCCCTTCTCCAGCTCCCACGGCTATAGTCACCCTGAGAGGATGCACTGATGGCTGGAAGCCAGAGGAGTGAACAAGGAGCTCAGCCGAAGGCTGGTCCAAGGACTCGTGCTTCCTCTCTGCCACTTCAGCCATCTTGCCCCGTTGCTCACTGCCTGCCTTCCCAACACGTCCTTAACTACATCAGAGGGGTCGGGAGCGTTTGCCAAACCTTCCGGGCCCAGGAAGACAACATACATTTCCCCATACAAACTGAACTCGTGCTGGTTTTATAATTGGCCCATCTGATAGTTTTTGGTGGCTCATCAAAACCTCAGTTCTTCAAAAAGGCAGTCAAAGAAACAAACATCAAAAATTAAACTATTTCAGCATAAGAATACTCTGCTTCAGCTTTTTTTTTTTTTTTTTTAAACACCCCTCCCTGGGATTAAATAGGCGAAAGGTTGATTTCCAGCCAGAAACCTGGGTACTTTGGGAAGCAAAAGGTAAAGTATTCGAGATTTTTTCCATATATTCAACAGCCTGTAACAGAGAAAACATTTTCCTTGCCCAGTTCCAAAGTCGAACTACACCAGGTAGCCATCATAAACGTCTCAGTTTGAAATGAGAGCTCCCAGTAGCAGCTTTCAGAGGGGCAGTATGATTTTGAAAGAGTACATTTTTGCAGAGAACGTAATTTGTGGCTGGCTCACAGCTCCTGGGCACCTTTGTGCTTAATCCCTTGGCGTAGTTGGGTTTAAATGGCTGAACCTGGCACCTGCAGTTACGTGACGCACAAAGCCCAAAGTCAAATTACTTGCACATGAAATTCAGGTAACAAATGAGTCCCTGTTAAAACAGAGCAGCCTCCAAACTCTGGCAGATGGAAAAATATGGACAGTTTTGTTGTTGCTCAGCATTTTCTTACTGGCTACAGTCCCGAGTCTACCTGGGAGCTGGATGCAGAAGAAGGCAGGGAAGAGCCCCTGACCTTACAGTCACTGATAAATCCTTCCTGCACACAAAATCCAAACTGCACACTTCAGCCCACTGATCCTGCCAAATGAAATACTTCACAGCAACCAGTTCACTTGTACCATTTTTTTCCAGAGGAACCAAAGGACAGTGCCTGACTCAGCCTGCAGAAAACCTAGATGTCTGTTTTCTTGGAGCCAGCTGATGCTTCCCACTCTCCCAACACTTGCACATACTGGCTTTATGCATATAAACATTTCCACCAAATGCAGTAAGGTCACAGGTCCATAGAGCACAGCCCTCTATCTGCAGCACTGAGGATGTTTCGCTGTGACCAGCATGATAACTGCTACCTACTTGGCTTGAATTTGTGTAGCCTCTTACTACAGGTGCTGTACATATTTCATAGAATCACAGAACGGTTTGGGTTGGAAGGGACCTTAAAGATCATCGAGTTCCAACCCCCCTGCCATGGGCAGGGACACCTTCCACTAGACCAGATTGCTCAAAGCCTCATCCAGCCTGGCCTTGGACACTTCCAGGGATGGGGCATCCACAGCTTCTCCAGACAACCTGTGCCAGTGCCCTCACCACCCTCTCCGTGAAGAACTTCTTCCTGATGTCTAATCTAAACCTCCCCACTTTCAATTTAAAGCCATTTCTGGGTTTATTAGGAAAGGCCAGGCAGATCAAAAGCCCCCTCAGCTGCACAGCGCTGTCTCAGCTCATCTGTCAGCGAGCTTTAGTCGCTACTCACCTCTCATACGGTAGCATGAAAGCTGTGTGCCAGCCAAGTCCCTCTCCACTGACTTTCAAATGCAATTTTGAAAGCTGGAAAGTCTTTTTCCCCAGAAATCTATCATTTATTTTCACGTCTGAAAACCTTCTTGGTAAACAGCTCTGCTCTCTCATCCTGGATCCCAGCAGACTCACAGGAGATGATGCCCAGAGCAGAAGCAGAGTCACGGCTCGGGCACTGCTAAATGAGCTCACAGTCACAGAAGCACCTCATTTGACTGAGACAGCCTTTTCATCGCTCTGTGCTCTGACTCCTTCCTGCTTTTCCTGCTTACTAAATGTTTATTCTCACTAGCACTGCTTACTCAAAAACTTTCGCTTACAAGATCACTCCCAGAGAGAAATCCGTTTGCCTTTCAGGTCCCGGCAGGTTCATACAAGTGCCCAAACGTGACGTATTAAGTGTCTTCCCAAGCTTGGTCACGGCAGCCGAGCTCTGGTGACTCGAATTGACTCCACTGGTGGGGTCAGGAGAAGGACTTTGGTTTAACAACTCATTTGCCAGCCCCGAGGTGATGAAGGGAGTTGCCTGGGTGGGCACTTGTGCACTCAGATGTTTACAGGGGGCAGAGGCCTACTGTGCTGACGAGTTTGCATGCAGCTTGTGGAGCTTCCCAGAACCATCCCTGGCCCCGAGACAGCCTATGTTGGCACTACTGCTTCCGACTTTCTCTTCAGGAGTTTGCATCCTCAGTCCAAGCTAGTCTTAATACAGGATTATGTCATGGGAGCAGTAAGTCAAACGCAGACAAATCCTGAGGGTGAGTTCACCTGCGCAAAAACCTCCAAAAACCATGTTCTTAAGGCTCCATCAGTACTTGACAGGGAATGAGATGCTGGGAAAGGTGTGTGACATGGATGGCATTAATCTTCCTCAGGGATTGCTTTTCACCCTCCGCTGACCAGGACAAGCTTGAGATAACTGGTTTAAGCCAGGTATATAAAGAAAAAAGCAATCAATTCCACCTTCAGTGCAGTACTTAAGCCATTTACCAGCTTAAGTCCTCTGAACTGCTCCATTGGAGCTGGTTTTGGACAAAGGAAGCATCTCTGCTGTCCGAGGAGCCTGGACAAGCTGCATCCATGTCCTGGCCAACCCTGTTATGTCAGATGCCTGCTAATGAGCATCAGAACGACTGAGCTAAGCACCACACCAGGGACTACACGTGATCCTCACTGCTTCCCTGCCTGCTGCTCTGTCCCACTTGCACACCAATGTGCTGAACATTATCTCTGTCTTTATCAGGGTATTTACAGGGTATTTACACCCTTTTTCCTTCACCTGCTTAGGCTGGAAGGTCTTCTGGTCAAGAACCATCACTTGCCACAGCTTAGTGCAGGTCCTCATGCAGTGGGGTGGCAGCCTGCTGACACGCCTGTGGCTTTTAAAATCTGTCCTGAACTTAGGAACACACCAACTGATTTTCTTCTCAAAAACACTCTGCACTGAAATACAGGTGACAACTCAGAGCTGAAAATCTGCACGAGTCCACTGTTTTCATCCTATCACTCTCACAAGCTTACAAATGGGTGTCGATGTCACACCACTGCTGCTCTCCCGTTTGCTCACTACTAGATCTGATGATGGCAGCAAAGGAGAAAAGAAATTTTCCACTTTGATGCCTGTGAATTTATTGCAGGCAGAGTAATTCCAGGAGCAGGTCAGGGACCCTAGACATCGCTACAGTAGTCTCAGATAACCATACTCTTCTCCCACCTCTTGGACACCACAGTAGCTCTAGAGAAATCTCTGCTAATGAGCAAAGCAGCACTAGCTAACACCCATGGGCACTGGATAGATCAAACCATGGATGAATCCAACCACAGAATCACAGAATGGTTGGGTTGGAAGGGACCTTAAAGACCATCCAGTTCCAACCCCCCTGCCATGGGCAGGGACACCTTCCACTAGACCAGGTTGCTCAAAGCCTCATCCAGCCTGGCCTTGGACCCTTCCAGGGATGGGGCATCCACAGCTTTTCTGGGCAACCTGTTCCAGTGCCTCACCACCCTCTCTGTGAAGAATTTCTTCCTGATATCTAATCTAAACCTCCCCACTTTCAATTTAACCCCATTACCCCTTGTCACTTCAGGCCCTTGTAAAAAGGCCCCCCCAGCTTCCTTGTAGCCCCTTCAGGCACTGGAAGGCTGCTATAAGGTCTCCCCGGCGCCTTCTCTTCTCCAGGCTGAACAAGCCCAACTCTCTCAGCCTTTCAACCATGGATTCCATTAAACACAAGATTGTTCCCTGGTGTCTTTGGTCCATGCAAAAGTAGCTCTCTGCCAAGTGACACTCAGGCTCCGTTTGGGAGTTAGCACAGGACAGGGACACTTTCCCAGCAGCAGTTTGGTTGTAAACACCTTATTCTGGAGGGTGAAAGAGTTACTATGGAGGACACTGCCCTTCTCACTCAAGCTGTTGACTGAAGCACCAGTATTGTGACCATCTCCACTTCTCCAGAATCCATACACTGTCAGAAGTGGAAGATGAGCCTTTGCCATGCAGAACCACCCAAGTCCAGAAGCCTGCTCTCCAACAGCTGCCTTGAGAGCTCATGGGAGACCACCTTCATCAAGCACATCCCCGTGGGAATACAACAGATTCCTGCTTACCAGCAGTGCCACGATCAGAGGCTGCACTAAAGCACTTTGTGCTCCCTCAACCCCAGCCAGGCACGATCTCAGTGTCTCCTAAGCAAGGACAGAGTTTTGCAAGATCTTCCCTTCTCCTTTCTCCCTTAGAGGAGGTTCACTCTCACAATCCTGACGGCAGCTACGGAGAGGGACGCAAAGACTGCTCAGAGCCAGCACGGCCTGAGCGGTGCCAGACATCCCTGCGCCGCCCCCCGTGCCTTCCAGCAGCAGGAGGGCTGCAGCAAGAAGCCTCAGCTATGTTATTGTCACACGAGTTTACACTTAAAACCATCAGGCTCCTACCTTCACTTTTTCACCGTTTATCTCCACAGTTTTAATCATAAAGTCAACCCCAATTGTGGCTCCTTGACCCGGCGGGAAAAGCCCCTGCACAAAAACAAGAGTTTCATTAGGCTCATTTCTGTAGCAGGACAAAACTCTGAGTGCCAATGATCACCCTTCCATCCTCAAAACTATTCCTCCCTTGTCCCCTTCCCCAACACTCATTTCCGTCACATTTAGAGGGGAAAATGTGACATTTCACCAACACAAAGGTTACCAGAATTCAATCCCACAGTGTTTTCCCTGCCTACATGTCCCTAGTCATGGAGCAAGTCACTGACTTCAGAGGTAGGAAAACAGAAGAAAAGGAGGGTGCATACAGGGGAAAAGAAAGATAAAGCCTTCTGCTTCTGTGCAGTTGGGAAGAGGCAGGGAAAAAGCAGATGAGGACCCTTCCCAGTTAGGAGGATATTTCCCAATGCCTTGAAAGAGGTGTGAGCACCCGTGTGGGGCGAGATGCCTTTGCTCCTACAATCTCACACCTTCCCTCTCCCTTCCACCACCCCCCACAGCATGGGAAGGCATTTCTGGCAGCTCCCAGCACAGGGATCACATCCCCGCACAGCGTTTTGGGAGTGAAGCGCAGAGCCAGACACCACCAGTGTCACAGCAGTGGCAAGGGCCAGCGTGACACTGGTGGTATTTGAACGCAGCACCATCAGAAAGGAGCAAACAAAAAAAAAAAACAACCCACCAAAAAAACCCCAAGCTTCTTGGTTTCTGGTGTCTAGGTCTACAAAGTCATGTTGATTTTGGGGCATATCCACTCCCCACAGCAGCTGCGCTGCCAAAGCCCAAGTAGCAGAAGTGGCCCCAAATTTTTGCGGTTAACCCTCTGAGGTCACATGTGGTTGGAGACTGTTAAACATCCACAGCTTTAACACTAAAATTACCAGTGAGGGGGAAAATCGCTGATAATTCCTAGTGGGGAGTGCAACAAAAAACCCACAATTTATGTTTTATAGAGCATCATACAAAACCTCCTCTTGCTCCAGAGGACAGAAACCTGGTCCTTTCCCTGTTATTCTGCCACAAAAAGGGTCTGATGTTTAGCAGGAGACACTGGATTGACAGCCCAGGGTCCTGATTATTTGATTAACTACTAATTACAAATAACAGGGAGAGCTTTGCACAGCAGCAGGAGGGATGGGGAAGAGAAGGCACATGGGAGCGGAGCAGAAGATGTACTGGTCCTTATAACTGGTCCAGAGCACCTTTAAATCAGGAGGATTTTTCCCAATGGCTCTCAAGAAGGTTTTCCATCTTCGGAGACGGAAGAGTCCTCTCCAACACAAGATCCCCAACAGGGCTAAGCACAGCACTAGACACAGACGTCCTGCTGGTGCTAGTGCATTGCTCTAGGCGACGCGTGCGCTCCGAGCTGCAATGCCAGTGGAGCCGGCAGTGCACAGCTCCGTTCCCCATCCCAGCGCTTCCCCCACCCCGATGTTCCCCGTCCAAGAGGTGGCCGACCTTACCTGAGTGAAGCGACGGACCAAGCAGGTCTTCCCCACACCGGCGTTGCCGATTAAAACAATTTTGAAGAGGAAATCATAATCTTCCATACTCATTTACGCAGCTGCAAGAGAGAGCACGACATGACATAAGCCAAGGCGGCAGGGAAATGCCCTTTTATTTTTTTGCTGAACTTTATTCCTCCAAATGTTCCGAACAAAGGTCTCCTGGCATGTGTGTGACTCCCCAGATAAGGCAGAAGAGTCCTTCCCACCCGAGCTGGGGCATCCACGTAGTTCAACAACAGCTGCTGTGAAACCTCAGCCGTGGTTTAGCTTTCAGGCCATCTCCCCTGGCTGCCCACGAGTCGGAGATGCTGGTTCTCAGCCTTCCAAGCAACACTCCGCAAGCCCCAGGCACCATTCCCTACATGTCCCCAAATGTTTGTTTGATTTTTAACTCTGTCAGCTCCAAAGGACAGTGACTTTGCCACCTTGTCCGAAGGGAAAGTGTGATTTATTTCTGTCAGGGCAATACCCAGTATTTCTGTAAGCTCTTCCCAGGGGGACAGTGTGGGGCTAGGTACACGCAGAGCAGGGTTGGGGAGCACACGGGGGCAGAACGGACAGGTAAATTGAAATAATTTAAAAATAAAAGCAAGAGTGTTTGCCTTAAAAGCAAAATAAGCTCATTTGCTAAAATCATAGTGGGGAGTGAGGTAACAGTTTGGCTGAGTACACAGAGGATTTTTAAAAAGAAGAAACAATAGATGCTACTAGAAATATTTCTGAGATTATTTTCTTTAGTTCTGTGAGAACATCTTGCTTGGCATAAAGCTCAAGTGGGACGTGAACACAGAGGAGCCTGGAGGGTACCCAGCACACATCCCGCCCCACAGCCCAACCTCCTCGGCAGGAGGCAGAGACCAGGGTTGCCTACACGGGGGAAGAGCCACAGGGCTTCCTTCAGCCACTCGAGCTACGGGAAGGAGCGAACAGATCAATGTAGAGTTTGCTGTGGCTGAGCAAGGCATGAGGGCCGAGTATCCACAACTCCATCTCCAGCACAGCCAAGGATTTACAAGCCATCAGTTGAGACACCAGGTAAGGAGATAGCTAAGCACTGGTACCTAAACCACCAGTGCCTATGGATTAGACACTAGATGAGGAGATAGAGCCAAAGATGGGGGAAGAATGAAAAAAAGACTATGATGAAATCGCTATCCTCAGTAAAGCCCAGATACCTCAGAGGGTTTTTACAAAGCTGACGAAGGAAGCCAACGTAGCACGGATGAACAAGCTTCTTGCACTCACCCGCAGGCAGAGTGCCTTCTCCCACCGCCCCCAAAGGCCCTTCCTTGGGAGGGTTCATTCCCACACAGCAGAAGGCCCCAGCAACAGACCCTGGTCCCACCGTACAGCTGTGACAGGCTTAGTGCCAAACAGCCAGAGTGCAAGGTGACATGGAGACAGCCTGGGTCTGCCTGGCAGGGCACACGGAGCGGCTCCCCGAGCACCAGGAGTCTGGGGGACCAGAAAACTGACTCAGCTGCTTCGTGTCTATGTGATCCTTGGCCTTTCCAGCAGCCAAAAAAAAAAAAGGGTAACCACACCAATTAGTGACTAATGATCTGCATCACATCAGCAGATGGTTAGCACAGGGACACGGCTGAGTCACTACGCAGATATGTCACTTCGCCTGGGCCAGTGACAGAGTGGCACTTGCCCTGCTGATGCTTTACTGAGCTGGAGCTACAGCCCCCCGCAAAGTGTCACCAAACAGCAGCAGCTGAGGCTGTCCTGAGGATGCTCTAACCTCACCCTGCTCCGACACACAAGGCCTTGAAGCTCCCTCCTATATCTTAACACAGTGAGAGAGTGAGACCTTAAAGAACAGCCTCAAAAAAAGCCCTTTTTTATTTTCTGTAGCTGTTCTTTTGTGTAATCGTTCTGTATCTCCATGCCTGGTTTTCCCAGAGAGAGCCTGCATAACAACAGTATTAAGAACATGTTGACAATGCTCTTATGACAAAGGCTAAGTGTTAATACATGGTTTCAAGCTTTTCACACTAGTCAACATGAAGAAAAACGTGATCATCCACTAAAAGCTATTTCAAGACTAACAAGACTTACTCAGCACTGGATAATTATCCTTGGGATGTTTCAAATCCCAAGGGCATTGCTCCCCCCACGGAGGGATTTCAGTTCTATTACTTGCATCCTAAACAATCCAACATTCAAATTTATCTTCTCAGGAAACTTAAAAATAAACTTCCGCTGCAGATCTTTGCGCTCAGAAACACTAAATGGTTCAGACAGACCCCAGAGTTAGGTTTGGTCCCCTTCATTAGGCTCCAAGACTAATTATACATGATAATGACCCTGTCTTTGGCTGTCTTCAAGGCCAGGCTGGATGAGGCTTTGAGCAACCTGGTCTAGTGGAAGGTGTCCCTGCCCATGGCAGGGGGGTTGGAACTAGATGATCTTTAAGGTCCCCTCCAACCCAAACCATTCTATGATACTATGACCCCAAACGGGAATGGAAAGACAAGCCAAGGCCATAAAACAAACAACACAATGATGAGATCAAATGCCAGGACTGAAGAGACAAAAAGTGGGGGCAGAGGAGGGGAGAAAGCAGACTGAGCAGCAAGGAGGAAAGAAGTAATTTGGGACGTGGAGTGGGCAGGTGAGGTTGACAATCACTGCCCTGTCATTCCCCCGTTCGCCAAAATTGGTGTTTCTCCCTCTGACGTGCACACACGCTAACCTACCACGGCGTCAGCGCTGAACACAAACACTGCATCAGCTACCCTTACGAAATCATCTCCTTCTGCAAGCAGGGCCTTTCAGCCAAATGACCTTTGCTGCGGACTCGGGCTCACGCAACCCTCCCTCTCCCCAGGGAAGATGTGTCTCAACCTCTGCCCCGCTTGCCACGGCTGGGGAATGTGCATCTCAGCAATACACCACACTTGGAATTATATGGCTTTAAAAAAAAAAAAATTAAAAAGGCAGAGTGCAGCATTGTTTGCTTGTTTTTTGTTTTGGGGTTTGGTTGGCTGTTTTTTTTTTCCTTTCTGTTTTCTTGTGCTTGCAGGCACAGGGCTCTGCCTTGAATCACTGCCACGGCTGAAGGCATTAGGGCCACAGCCGCCTGTCCCACCCTTTGCCAGAGCAAAACCCTGCAGCAAGGGCAGGGGATGGGATGCCTGTCCATGACTCAGATACCCCTCACCACATTTGTTTAAATCCCAAATAGGGCTGGCTGCGGCACAGAGACATGCCCTGCCATGAGATGAAACAGGAGCAGAGCCTGAGGCTGGCAGCAGGGCAGAAAATTGGGTTTCACAGCCGTTTTTCCCAGAGGCAGTTTATACAGTCAGCACCCCATCCAGCCGTCACAGCGCACGACCCCCAGGGCTGTTCCCACCAGCCTCACAGGGGATCAGTTTGGCAGGGTTTAATCATTTGGGTCGCTGCTCAGCTCCACTCCATCACGCAGCCCCACGCAGTCACTGCAGGCAGGAACGAGAAGCCAGGAGGGGTGAATTGAAAAGATGCGACTACCAGGCAGGGCA
>NW_010240486.1:0-6413 GCF_000690775.1 Eurypyga helias | reverse complement strand
CGAACGACAGCAGGACACATTTCAGGGTTAGCTGGTTTTCCTTACTTGAGCAAGACCATGCACTAAACACTCTTGGTATTTTTCAATTATTAATTCCAATTCAACTAAAAGATTGGTGAGTTCCACCCAAAACAAAAGCACAAGGAGGGCCAGGAGCTTTCACCTCTCCTCCCCGCCCTGTGCAAGCTCACACAAGCAAGCTCCATCTCCCACAGAGACACCCAAAAGAGGAGGCACAGAAGCCACAAGCTGCCTTCCCCATACAGCAAAAGGTGCTGCAAAGAACCATAGAATCATAGAATGGTTTCGGTTGGAAGGGACCTTAAAGACCATCTAGTTCCACCCCCCCTGCCAGGGGCAGGGACACCTTCCACTAGACCAGGTTGCTCCAAGCCTCATCCAGCCCGGCCTTGGACACTCCCAGGGATGGGGCATCCACAGCTTCTTTGGGCAACCTCTTCCAGTGCCTCACCACCCTCTCTGGGAAGAATTTCTTCCTGATATCTAATCTAACCCCCCCCACTTCCAATTTAAACCCATTACCCCTTGTCCTGTCACTACAAAGACAGACACACACCAGTCCTTCCCGCTTCTCCAAGTGCCTTAGTTACTAGAAACTGTCCATAGTGTGGTCAGCAGGACTTGGTCCTCTGTTTCACCCTGCCACGGGCTCTTCACTGCCTGTAGATGTTGAACAGCAGCACAGATGATAGAGAAGAAAGACACACGCCCTCCTGTTCACAAGTCATGTGGCAAGGCATTTATCCGTAATAAATACATGCTTCAGGGAATAAGATATCCAGGTATATTTTAATTTATTCCCCTACATGATGTCCTCTCCTTGCATTTGCTCCATTCACCTCTTAGTTCTCCTCAACCACTCTGGTTTACCCAACAGCGTTTATCATCATCTGAACCAATTACTTGATTTTTGCAGTGTTTTTTCACCCATTAGTTTGGATGGGCACAGAGGGTCCCCTCCTCACCTCTGACCATGCCATGCTCTTTGAGTACCAACTAAGTGGCAAAAACACAAGGCAAAGGTTCAACTACTACCTGGGAGACATGGAAGTGTTTGGACTGATTAAGTTCTCCTTCAGACAGGCACAATTCTGCCTGTCCCTCATCAGCTTTTACACCAGGACCAGCCTTAGCATGAAACAACCAGCAAGTGAGGTTTTTAGCTGATAAAGAAGTTTATCGCAGTTCCCTCTCGACTCCTTTGATTCAGGAAGACTTTCCGCCTCGAGGCATGATGAAAACATGTTCTTATGATGATGATTTTGCCCCAGTGGCTTTGGCTCAGGCAGGCAAAAGTGTTGGGAGACTTCAAAAGAGCAAGTCTTTCTCAGCTGACCACAGAGGTGGGCCCACCTCTGCCTTTTACCCTCCGTGAAGATCACAGGATAACACACACCCTGGAAACACGATGGGCAGCCTTTGTCTGAAGTCAAAAACCTTTCATGTCTAAAATAATGTTTTGCCACCTTCAGTTTAGAAGGCCAGAACAGAAATAACCTGTTGTTTCTAAACCACCATGGTATCTCAGTCCTCTTCTAAGTTAGAGGCACAAGAGTCATGGAGCAACAGTCCACATCTCCACAGGGCCCAGCAACAACCAGATGCCATCAGCTTCTTTCCTCACCGGTCTCACTCATGGGTTTTCATTTCCTGTGGCCTGAAGAAGCATCATGTCCTGCTTATGACTCATTGGTAGGAGACCCTTGTCCACAGATCAGAACACGTCAAATCAGAGAAGGCTTAGTGCAGCCAGGTGATGCAGACCCATGCATGGCTATAGAATCATTTAGGTTGCAAAAGACCTTTAGGATCATCAAGTCCAACCATTAACCCAACACTGCCAAGTCCACCACTGAGCCACATCCCCAAATCTTTTAAATACCCCGGTGACTCTACCACCTCCCTGGGCAGCTCATTCCAATGCCTGACAACACTTTTGGTGAAGAAATTTTTCCTAATATCCAATCTAAACCTTTCCCTGGCACAACTAAAGGCCATTTCCTCTTGTCCTATCATTTGTCGCTTGGGAGAAGAGACCAACGCCCACGTCTCTGTAACCTCCTCTTCTCTAGTTGTAGAGATCTATCAGGTCTCCCCTGACCCTCCTCTTCTCCAGCTGAACACCCCCAGCTCCCTCATGTGCTCCCCACAGGACTTGTGCTCCAGACCCTTCCCCAGCTTCGTTCCCTTCTCTGGACACGCTCCAGCACCTCAATGTCCTTCTTGTAGTGAGGGACCCAAAACTGAACACAGGATTCGAGGTGCGGCCTCACCAGAGCCCAGCACAGGGGGACAATCCCTGCCCTGGTCCTGCTGGCCACACAGTTCCGGATGCAGGCCAGGACGCCACTGGCCTTCTTGGCCACCCGGGCACACTGCTGGCTCATATTCAGCCGCCGTTGACCAACACCCCCAAGTCCTTCTCTGCTGGGGAGCTTTCCAGCCCCTTGTCCCCAAGCCTGTGGTGTTGCACAGAGCCGTTGTGTCCCAAGTGCAGGACCCGGCACTTGGCCTTGTTGAACCTCATGCAGTGGCCTTGGCCAGTTGATCCCACCCCACCAATTTGGTGTCATCTGCAAATTTACTGAGGGTGCACTTGATCCCCTCATCCAGGTCATTGATAAAGACATTGAAGAGAACTGGTCCCTGCACTGAGCCCTGGGGAACACCACGTGTGACCGGCTGCCAACCGTACTTAACTCTGTTTACCACAACTCTTTGGGCCCAGCCATCCAGCCAGATTTTTCTCCTAGCTAAGAGCTGGGTGAAAAAAAAAAAAAAAAAAAGACCCTATCCACAGCTGCAAAGGCTTCTCTGCATTTAGGGACAAAGACTGAAACTATATTAAGCCAAGAACACAGATAATTTTGCATCTCAGCTCTATCCCACATCAAATCTTCATTTACAACCTACTGCTTTAATTAGACAGAGAAGGATCTGCAGCCTCTTCCACCTGCTGGATCCAAGTAGTAGGTCAGGTGTGTTTTGATGTAATTACACAATTCTTAGTGAACAAGTATTTTCTGCTCTTCATCATCCCATAAACAAATTCACCTAAACATCTCAAGTTCAAACAGCAGCAGTTATGTATACAGATATTACATTGATCACACATGCCATATGAGCCAGGAAATCCAAACTAAGGCTAATACTTCAAGCAGAAAATTATTCCTTGAGGGCCAGAAAAATCATAGGGAACTCAGGTCTGGACATGCTGCTGCATTACGTAACTCAGGATAAAATATTTTCATTTCCAAAGCACCTGCCAATCCAAGCAACCTCCTGCACTCGGCAAGCACAAGCCCAGCTCGTGCCCCTCTGCAACCCAGCAGCCCAGATTTCCTCCTACTCCCTTGCCCACCTCCCTCACTCTTTACAAGGTTTAATTTCACTTCCATCCCCACAGGAAAAATTGAGCAAGTCCATCCCCACAAAAGCCTGGATCACCCACGCCACAGCGTTGTTCTGTGCCAGCGGTGGCAAAGCCACAAGGGATCCACATGCTCAGCTAGGTGTGACATTAAAACTCCAGGGATGTCTTTCCCAAATTCAAGGGAGAAAGATTTACCACAGGCACATGGGAGTTGCAGAGCCTGGTATTTCCCATCTCCACCCATCAACGTTGGCTGTTCCAGGCTGCCAATATCCAGTTGCCTGCACAGCGGCAATCCTAACCATGCCTCTTCATCAAGGATGGTCCCTCATAGGAAGGGAGGAGGTCTTGAGTGCGGACACACCATGCCCTTAAACGTGATTTCCTAGACAAACACAGCAGATTTGATCCTGCACACACATCACCTACAGACTATTAGGGCACCCATCTTCGCGGTGCATCAGGCTTGCAGTGCGCTCGCACCACCACTGACTAATTCAGGTTCAACAAGTCCATCCAACGCTTCCAGGAGGCCTCGAGCAACTACATACGGAATGCAGGGAGGCATGGGGCTTCCCAGTGCACAGCAGCCCCATCAGCACTGGCTGACCAGCTGCCAGTCATTTTAAAGTCTAGACACATTAAAAAAAAAAAAATATGGAGTGAATTGCATCCAAACTTTGCAGCTAGAGAAAGCAGTACATGATGAAAACCTCAACCCAAACATTTTATTTGGAGAGATTCCTGATCCTCAATCCTTTGCCCAGGATATTTCTCCTATAGAAACTAAGCGAGCTGAGTAGGTGCACGTTGTCACGTATCACAGGTACATTTTGTCTTGCAAAGGCATTTCTATAAGGTACAGAAGCTAAAGTTGAGAGGTTTTGCATCAGTGACTGCACGGAGCACACAGCCTTTCCTCCTACAACTTCTGCCAACAGGGAAAATTCGCAGGTCACCAGACTATTTTGATCAGGTCGTGGCTCACACGTTACTCGGCTGCCAGGAGCTCGTGCACGTGCTAGTGAGAAACCCACTGGCCAGCGATTATAGGTGCTTCACTGTAAGACAAGCGAGTACATCCAGCACCAGCATCATCCCAAGGAAGAGTGCGGAGCAGAAACTCTGCTTGGCTGGGCACAAGGAGCTTTCCCACCTCCTGGAGGGATGGGAGACTGACATTTGTACTGCACTTCAGTGCTGGGAAAGGACAAAATATCACCTGCAGACAGCAAGCTGTATTCTATCAAATATATCTGGGGATTCAACTGTTAATCAATGATGATTCTCCTCACACAGATAAATGAGCTAATCTGAATTGTGTTGCTTAGGAAAAATGATACGTGCACACAGTAGCTGTGGAATGACAAACAAAATTAAATTTCATTAGGACTGAAAAAAAAAAAATCTGCTGACTTGCACATCTACAATGCCACAAGAGTTGGCTGGTGACCAAACCACACACCAGCCCGCCCAGGATACACACCATCTTTGGAAAACTGTTTCCAAGCACGAGAACAGCCCCGCAACGCCATTTACTGGCAGAATCTGGGTTCTGACTGCAAAAAAAAAAAAAAAAAGTTGGTGCAATCTTAACACATGCTTCTATAAACATCTTTCAAGCCATGCCTGGACATGGAGACCCAATATCACACACAAAACACCACGCTGTCAATTTTGGCCACATTTTAGCGAGCGTAGAGATGCGCTTGTGCTAGCAGCCTAACCGAGGCGTAGAGGAAGCTACTTGATCAGGATTCCTGTGCTTGTGTGCCCATTACTAAGTAGTTAAAACCTGTTAACAGCTGGACTTGATGAACTTAAGGGTCTTTTCTAACCTAAAAGATTCTATGAAATCAGGCGACCACCAAGCCGTATGCTCTGCAGCAACACATTTTTGCATGGAAGCAGTTAAAAGACCCAGCCAGCACAGCAGACAGGCTGACTTCCAAGCGTGGAAAACTGCATTGCCAGAAATACAGCCAAAAATGCTGTTTTATCCACTCAAAAGCAACATCCTCTTCCCAAAGGAAAAAAAAAAGGTTTTTTTAAAAAACTACAGCCAAACATTAACTGGAATGTGTCTTGCACAGAAAAGCCAGGAAAGCTTCCTAAGTCCAGCTCCCTACAATAGGAAATAAAGCTCCCACACCAAGACCTGACCCACTAAACCAGGGAACCCATCAGGACCTTAGATGAGAATTTGTCAGCCGTTAGAAACGACATGCAGGATCAGGCTGAACCCCAGGTGTCTCACATGAGCTGGGCAAGGTTTATGAGGAGAGCTTAGGAACAGGAGCCCTACAAGCAAGGAGGCAGAGCTGGAGGAGGAATGCTTTGTCCTTGGTGCAGAAGAAAGGCTTGTGCATGTTAACCAGGTAAAAGGCAAAGAAGTCTCATGACACACTAGGATGCTGGGCTGGCATGGGGCGTCACAGTCATATGTGGAGACGTTCTAACACTGGGTGACAGGGCTCTGATGAAACACTTGCAAGCTTAGACAGGTTGACACCAATATTTTTGAAGAGATACAAGAAAAGCTATCACAACTGAAGGATTTCAGTAAAATATTTACGAGAACATCGTAACTCAAATGAGGTTGCAAATGTGGAAGCAGCATAAGTATGTCATTAACCAGTGACATCAGTCAAGTAGATGTATTGTGAAACATATGTACATTAGATAATTTGGGTTATAAGAGCATCTCTGACGACAGGGCTAAAGTCTACAATGATGAGAAATTAGCCAAGCAATGCCTGTGTCAGTGTGACTAGGATCTTAGCCTGCATACTGAATTCTAATGACTTCAACAACTTATTATTTTAGCTTAGGGGTGTGGTTTTTATATCCCCCCCCAATAAGTACCTAATGCCTTTCAGCACTCTACTCTTCCAGTGCAGAAGCAAAATTGCCTCAGTAAAATGTATGCTGACCTGGATTAGTAGATGGCCCTTGAAGGACAAACTCTGCCATCACCCACATCTTTCCATCAACAAATCAAATCATAGAATCATAGAAT
>NW_010240485.1:0-447 GCF_000690775.1 Eurypyga helias | reverse complement strand
TGTGTCACGTGTGTCCTCGTGTCCCATGTTTCCTGTGCCACGTGTCCCTGTGTTCCATGTTTCATGTCCTGTGTCACGTTTATTCCATGTCCTGTGTCATGTGTGTCCTATATTCCATGTCCTGTGTCACATGTGTCCCCGTGTCCCCGTATCCCATCTCTCATGTTCCATGGGCTGTGTGTCCCCATGTCCCATGTTCCATATCCTGGATCACGTGTGTCCCCGTGTCCCATGTTCCCTGTGCCGTGTCACGTGTGTCCTTGTGTCCCATGTTCCATGTGCCATGTGTCCCGCCGTGTGTCTCATTCCATGTCCTGTATCACATGTGTCCCCGTGTCCCATGTTCCATGTCCTGTGTCACGTGTGTTGCCGTGTCCCATGTTCCATGTGTCCTCATGTCCCATGTTCTGTGTCCCGTGTTCCGTGTGTCCCCGTGTCCCATGTTCT
>NW_010240484.1:0-6202 GCF_000690775.1 Eurypyga helias | reverse complement strand
GCCACGGAGCACACCGCTGCCGCCGATGACTCTGCCGACTGAACAATAGTTACTTATAGCAGTAACTATAACATCCCTGTATTAGCAGTAACTAAACATCCCTGTATGATCATGACTGTATTCAGCACAAATTTAAAACATAGTCCCTTACCAGCTAGTATGAAGAAAATTAATTGTATCCCAACCAAAACTAGCACATTGTCCATACCATTTATGTCATGCTCAAGTCCTACACTATCTAATACATTCTCAGTAGCCACCACCCACCTTCCCATCCTTAGCTGCAATACACAGATATCATTCCCTTAGTCACAGACTATAAAATGTCTTAAAATGCCCACAGATGTCCACTGAGTTCATTTATTCCATGACTTTGGGCTCCATTTGTTGTGAGGGTCACTCAGGACTGGAGAGGTGGTGTATTGTGTAGAGTTACTGGGCACCAAAGCCAGGTCAGGTTGGGTGACTGCTGCACTGGCACTGCTTTTGTAAGGCTTGTCCCCCATTGGTTCTGGTGGTTCCTATTATAGTAATTCCTATAACACACAACTCAGATCATGGTTTACAACAATTTAAAGGTATTTCCATCACAATCTCCACCCCTGTTTTGTTTGGGTCAGACCATTGGGTTTAATGTTTGCAATGAACTCCTCCTCTTTCCCCTGCTCTGGCTCATGCTTATCCACAGTCTGCAGTCCCTCAGGGGTCTACCTACTCCAAGGAGAGCCTTATTTATTAGTCACAGTCTCTCCATGGATATACCTGTTGCAGCATAGACTTATCCACACTCACTTTGATATGTACTTGTTCTAGCATGACCTTCTCCACGGGCCACAATGCCTTCAGAGATACACCCGCTCCAGTGTGACCTCACTCACAGCCACAGTCCCTTCAGAAGTAAACCTCCTCCTGCATGGTCTCATGAACAGCTACTGATGCTTCAAGGTGTACCTGTTGCAGGATAACCTCATGCATAGCCACAGTCGCTTTGAGGTGTGCCTTCTGCAGTGTGGACTTATCCTTGGGCCACAATCCCTTCATAGGTGTACCTGCTGCAGCACAGACAATCACAGACACAGATGCTTCCAGATTTACCAACTCTGGCATGGGCTTATCCACGGCTACAGACACTTTGGGGTGTCATGATCCTGCGTGGACTCATCCACAGGTCACAGTCCCTTTGACCTGCATTCACACTGAAGTTCCACCCTGTCCGGTACAGCAGTGCAGAAACACCAGCAATGCTCTGGCCATCTGCCAGTCCAGGTGCATCATCATTGCTGTTATGAAAATGTTCCTAGGCAGGGCAGAGGAAGATGATAAGCAGTACAGCAAGCAGCAAAAGCAAAAAGCAGCCACTAATGAGTACTAGACTCTACTAGTATACAGTGAGGCAAGCAAGCCTCATGTCTAGCACAGCAACCTGTCCATAGCTAAACAGCAATAACAGCTACAAGTTCCAACCATCACATTCCAATCAAGCCTGTTGTTACTTTGAACTATTCTGTCTCCACGTTGGGCACCAAAAAGAACGTTCATGGAACAATTACATCAGCATTGTCGTGGTTTAACCCCAGATGTCAACTAATACCACAGAACTGCTCGATCACTCCCCCCATGGTGGGATGCGGAAGAGAATCGGAAGGGTAAAAGTGAGAAAACTCATGTGCTAAGACAGAAATATTTTAATAGGTAAAGCAAAAGCCATGAGTGCAAACAAAGCAAAATAAGGAATTCATTCACCACCTCCCAGCATTCAGCAATCTCCAGGAAAGCAGGGCTCCACCACAAGTAATGGTTACTTGGATCCCCCATCCTTCTTCTTTCCCCATCTTTATATGTGGTACATGATGCCATATGGTATGGAATATCCCTTTGGTGGGTTGGGGTCAGCTGTCCTGGCTGTGTCCCCTCCCAACTTCTTGTGCACCCCCAGCCCACTCGCTGGTGGGGCAGTGTGAGGAGCAGAAAAGGCCCTGACTCTGTGTAAGCACTGCTCAGCAGGCACTGAAACATTATTAACAAGAACTGAAACATTATTATCAAGAACTGAAACAGTATTATCAAGACTGTTTTCAGCACAAATCCAAAATATAGTCTGATACCAGCTACTATGAAGAAAATTAACTGTATCCCATCAAAAAACAGCACAGATATAAATGCTAATATGTTTTTAATTGTAATGTTAACATGCTTTTCCTGAAGCCACTACCCAAAAGGAAAGAATCACCACAACTCTCAATGTTGTCCGGGTGGATGGAAAAAACGGATAGGCAGTGGACAGAGAACGTGGACTGACAAATGTTGTCATAAACAAATGCCTGTGAAACCTGGGCCTGGCTTAAACCAGAGCAAGTGGGGTGTAGAGATTGTTTCTTTCTAGGAATAAAGTTTACCAATTCTTTTAAATAATGGATTGCTTTAATGTTATTCAGGGGAAAAAAATAAAAATAATAATAATAAAAAAATATATTGTTAGAGAACAGAGCTGTAAATACCTTCAGGCAATTTCATATGGAGAAAGGAAACAGAAACAAAATGAGAAGTCATTGGCAATATGAACCTCAACTGATTAAATTTGATCTTATGAGCTCTGCTGGGAAACACACAAACATTACAGAGTAAACTTGCCTGAGAATAAGTCACAACGTTGAATAAAGTTTACAACACTATGAATGGTCTTATTAAGAGAATGTAAAACAGCACTTCCAAGGAATGAAAACAGCACACTTTACTGTCTTTATTCGCATTATAAAACCAGCAAAAATTTAGGCCTCAACTGCCTGCAGTCTCCTTTGGTCTTATTAAATATTAATGGCTCATGTCACCTGGTAGGACTAGAGTCTACAGAGATTTTTTTAATATGTGCATGTTAAAGACCTTTTACCTCACAGTTCAAGAAAAGTTGTTTCTACAGTTCAATAGTCAAGATGTCCATCATCTTAATATTCAAATATTGTAATTTACCTTCTCCCCAGTAAAATATTCCTAATGAACTGAACAGCAAGCAGATAATCACTCTTCTTCTAAATATACTAGTGTTATTGTAGTACCAATAGTTAAGAAAAGAAAATAATTTCAAGAAATATTTTATTTCATGTGGGTTCATAGTTTTTCTTTGGAATAGTCCTTTTCTAGGTACTAGACTGCACTAGCAATTAATTTTGGGTTTAAGGTATCAAACTTTCTGGTGTGTGATCCTCTTCAGACATCAGTTCCTTGCTCTTCAATTGGTTCCTTTCTTTCCATGCAATAATTCAGACTCTATTCCAGCTAATTCCATGATCAATTCACCAACAAAAGGGGCTAATCTCAAAAGTTTAGTCTTTAGTGCATTCCACAGAATTACTATAAAAGTTGTAGCTACAGTCCTAGCTTTAGTGTAACTGTTGTCTGTTCTCAGGATAAGATAAATTGGGTCTTGGTGGTGCATTAGGTGCCTGAAGCATCAGTCTGGTTTCCAGGCAAGTTAGTGCAGCCTGCACTGGAAGCCAGCCTTAACTGTTGCTACTGCCATACAAATTAGCTATATGAAAGCCACAGTAACTTTATCTCTGAATAAACTACAGGCATGCTTTCCAACTACAGTCTAGACAAGCTTCAACTGGAACAAGGAACTTGGATTTAGTGCACCATACTACCTCAGGTGGACTGTATGTATTTGCTGGCAGAACCAGTATGAAGATGCATGGGTAAGGAACAAGACCATGGTTAGACCAAGATGAGATGTGGATGTTTTTTAAAAACACAATGTTCCTAGCCTTCATTTGCTGCTGCTCAGACAGTCTGATCTTCCACTGCCTACTCTTGTGTAATGTGAGCACATAGGAAGGTGATAAGAAATGCAAGGGAACGTCTGATTGCTTGAACAGGGAGGAGTCAGGTCTCACGCTCATTTATACATCTGGGGAAAATACATATGGAAAATTAGGGTGCTTTAATTTTATTAACTAATTCAAGACATGAAAGTAACAATAGTGAAAAATACATTTTCCAGATTTCCACAGCAGTTCACAGAGAAGTATCCACAAAAAAGTTTGAAATATTTAATTCCATGCTCTGATGTTGAAACTTTCTGGGATAATCAGGAAGTCACTTAACCTTGATCTACCTGTAAGTTGAAAAGTTTCTGTGAATTCTCTGAGAAATGTGGCAAAAATTACTTAATTTGATGATGTATTTTTGAGATCCCGAGTTTTCATAGATTAGTAATACACAAGATAATGTAAAATCAGTGGGAAGTAGAGGGTTTCATTGCCTCTCCTAAGCGTAACATAGTTCCTACATTCGCTTTCTACTGTTTAATGATAAAATTTCAAAAGTCCCTTTGAAAGACTTCTGCTCTATTTGATGACCCTCATTGCAAGACAACAGGCAAGCACAGTAAGAGATTATCCTGATCCAAAGAAATAACATTATTATAAATTGTCAGAGAGAAATTCAAATTCCGAGTGTTTCTTCAGCTGAATTTCTGATCCAGACTCCTAATGTATTTGTTCTAGAGATCAGTAGATAAACTTTTAATGAATGTGTGAACAGTAACACGTGGGAAGGTGGAATTCCTATCAATGCAGACACAGAGTCCTTTTCTTTATTTCATGGACTAGGCTAGATCCAGCAGCACAGTGCCAGAAATTACACCTAATTGAGCCAGGAAAACTTCCTGAGCCTCAGGAAAGATAAATCTGTAGAAACATAGAACATCACACACATTACTTCTGTAGATCTTCTTGTCTTCTTCCATACAATCTTTCACTGATAGAAAATGCTAAACTGATTTGCTGGATCAACCATCTCTGAGGATGATTTTGGTAGTCCTTCCCCTTTCTGACATTCCTGGCTTACTTTTCCTGCTGTGATGCTGAATGTTTTGAAAACCTCTGTGCTGTCACAAGGCCACAGAATCTTTGCAGGCATTCCAGCTATGGAGGCTTCATGGCTCAGTGTCTAGAGAGACTAAAAGTCTAAGTCTTTTCCTTTCATCATTTTCTAAAGTAATTAAAAACCCAAAAGCTTCTGCTTTTCTATGATTTAGGTTGAAAATATCTGTGACGTGTCAATGGGCCTTACTAGGGGAGAAAACGTCTGAATATACATCTACAAGGGGTCATGAATGTTACACTGCTCTTATGCTGGGCTAGCACAGTGTACCTTAGGTAAAATCTAAAGTAATGTAAGAAAAACCTCCCTGCGCATCCCAACCTTTTAAGGTTATGTAAAGATTTTTTTTAAATTCTCCAGCATCCTAACCTGTACCGGAATTAGAATAATAAAGACATATATTCTGCAGCGTAGCCCAAAGAAAACATTTTCCCTGTAACTGGAATTGTTTTGCACCTACTTCAGTTGAACTTAATTGAGCATTCTACTGGCTGAGATTTTATTTTATTTCACTAATCTAAAGAATCTGCTGCATTCAGAGGAGAGAAAGAAGATGGCTTCTTAAAATTGGATACTGTTGATAAAGTGTGGAAAAGTTCTCTTCCTGAAAACAATAACCTACATCTAATGGTAAGAAATCACCAGCAAATTCCATTATGTTTGTGGGCTTGACATGTGGTGCTTATTAAATGTAGGAACAAAGCCACTTTATACATCATAATGTTCACATTACAAATTCACTGCTCATAATGGTGCTGCAAGTGTGTATGCAATTTTTCTGAAGTTATGAAATATATTTCTGACACCTCAGGTATTGATGTATGCATGCACTATATTGTCCCAGTGCAGTAAGAGAGACTTAACTGATGTCTGCAAGATTTGATTTATTACAAGTAAATATGATTGCCTTCATAATCTGATTTTATTATGTTCGGGGCTCTCGCAGGTAAACTTTTAGTAGAAGGAAGGAAACCAGTTTTATTAAACCAGTCTATTTCTGCAAACCAAATAGTTTCTTGGAAAAAAGGGGGGGAGGGGGGGGGAAGGAAGGTCAAGAAGGAGAAAGATAAAGGATAAATTTTTATGCCAAACTTCATTCACTCACATGAATATTCTGGAATCCTGAAAGTTACTTTCTGTCTCTGTTAGACAAGAAGGCAGAGAACCAACCTGTAGACGTCACTGAACCTCTGCAGGATCAAGGTAAATGCTGTCACTAGAACTTCTCTTCCAACATTACTTCAATTGCCTCAGAATTCTTTGTTATAAAATATGATGTCAGCTCCTAGAGGATTTGGTTTGCATTTTATGATACCAGACC
>NW_010240483.1:0-275 GCF_000690775.1 Eurypyga helias | reverse complement strand
GCCCCACGGCATCGTGCTGTATCCCATAACCCTCTGAGGGGGTCATGAAGCATCCCCCCGTATCCCACAAACCTGTGCATGGGTCCCAGAGCATCCTACTGTATCCCAAAATCCTCTGAGTAGGTCCCAGAGCATCCCACTGAATCCCAAAACTCTGTGTGTGCATCCTGGAGCATCCCACTGTATCCCAAAACCCTGTGCACGGGTCCCAGTGCATCCCCCTGTATCCCAACACCATCTGAGTAAAACCCTCCGAGTGGGTCCCGGAGCATCCC
>NW_010240482.1:349-36430 GCF_000690775.1 Eurypyga helias | reverse complement strand
TCTATGATTCTATATGATTCTATGAGATTCCCCTTTGGGGAAGACAGAAGCATTCAACTACCATCTAGCATCCAGACACGCTATCATAGAATGCCTGTTTCTTGTTGTCTGTCCACATCTGGGATGTTGTGAAGAGATTGACATTTTATCCAGCCCTCAGACTATTACTCCTTGGTGGTCATCCATGTGGGTATTGACTGTACTTCCAGGGGAGACCCTGATCATATCAAAGATGACTACAGGTGGCTGCATCAAGGGTGCAGGTGAAAGTCATGGGGGCCTAGGTGGTTTCTTCTTGATGCTACTGGTGACAGTAAAGGTTAGGTAGGAGCCAGCATATCCAGGAAGATACAAACTGGGTTTTTTTGGCTGGTGTCAGAGGTATCTTTCTGGCTCTTATGACCACAAGACCTTCTTTGAAAAACACAGACTGCTGAGAAGAGGTGGGATCCACCTCAAAGAGTGAGGCAAAAGCATCATCGCTAACAGCCTGGCCAAACTGGTGAGGAGGACTTTCTGCTGTGTCTGCTGGGGGATGATGACAACAGCCTGCAGTTAAGCGAGGGAAAGGAGATCAGAATTGGTGAGTACATGGGGAATGGTGATGGGAGCAAGAGAGTCCTGGGGAGGGTAAAGCAGGTCAAAAAGCGATGTTTCTCACACACTCATACATGAATACAGACATCCAGGGTAAGAGTGGAGGAACTAGAGTCAAATGTGTGGGCACAAAGTTACCACAACACTGGAATAACTGAGCTGTGTTGGGGTAGGGTGCCATGTCTACATACTTTTGTACTTCTAGATATCTGGAAAGTCATAACACTGAAAATAGATATAATCCTAGCACTGCTCCCCCCCAGTGACATGGCATTACTGCTTCACCAGTGAAGCCATGAGCTCCCTACTGGCTCTGCAGGTTCTGTAATTCTAAAATTTGTGGGCAAATAACGTCAGTGTTTTTGCTTAATCA
Organism: Eurypyga helias; assembly: GCF_000690775.1. Classification (NCBI taxonomy): domain Eukaryota; kingdom Metazoa; phylum Chordata; class Aves; order Eurypygiformes; family Eurypygidae; genus Eurypyga; species Eurypyga helias. The sequence continues at coordinate 35,460 of NW_010240482.1, read as the reverse complement.
GTGTGTTAAGTACGCTATAAGTGTAATGAATCAGGATCCTTAGGAGATATGAGTGAGGTTTTCTTAGTTTGCTTTTTCAGACCAACCCAATACAGCAAAGTCTCTGAGCAGGAAGGGGAACAGGACTTTAGATGGAAGAATTTCAGAGAAAACAGGCAGCAGTGATGTCTTAGGCATCTAAGCAGTCTAGGGGTTGTGTTTATAGACTACCTTGTTAGAATAAGGTATCTGTATTTTACTAAGGTGAGTTTTATGTGCCTAATATCTGTTTTAAGACCCCGTAGCACTGGTCACAGCATGCAATCATTCAGATGTCTCTTTCGCTTGTGTGGCCAAAGAAAGTTGTTCATGTTGGTTGTGTTGGTTGTGCAAGCTTCCTGAAAGGAGCTGTGTATTTCTCAAACATACAGAAGAAAAGATGCTCCCATAAGCAGAAGGCTATATGCTAAAGGTCGTGTCATGTCCTCTTCCTGTCCTCTCCAGTGCAAAGCCAGACAAATCTCATGAACAAACACAATGTATTTCTTGGATATTTAGAGTTTAGGAATGTGACTTTGCTATCAGTCCAGTCACAAGCTGAATGTACACAAGCCCTGGGAACATCTCAGAGAACAGAATTTATCAAGGGAACATAGGAGTCGTAACAATTCCCACAGGAGCACCAGTCAACATTAAAGTGTTCATGTTGTGACTGCCTAGTGCTGATGAGAGAGTTTAAGCTTTCTCTTTTCCAGAGTGCACAGCCCTTTTAAACTAAATCCATCTCCATATATGCCACAGGAATATTTCCTTTAATTAGCTTTTTCAACTTACCATTCTTTCCTGGAATGCTGTCCACTGTAAACTCATAGTTTCTCTGTAACCATGTAAGCTCTGTTTACTTGAAATTGATATGGAAAATTACTCTGATGATTTATCGTTTCCTGGCACATACCTTTCACAGGATGACGCTAAGTAGGAAAAACTGACAGAGTCCTCTTCTGCCTTCTCTGGATCCTATCCAACTTTCTGTGAAATGACTGGAAAGATTTCCACCACTTTTCAAGGCACCTGAACTGTTCCAAGAGCTGTGAGGGTGGTGGACTGCCCTCATACTTGTTCTGCTGTTCTTATAGCAAATGCAAAGCCAGATTTCTGTGAATGCTGCACATACTGAGCAGAGTCTGTGGACCTCTTTGAGTCCATTGCTATTTATAATAGCTAATTTATAATAGCTATTATAATAGCTATTTATAATAGCTAATGATTATACTTAATTTTTCACTCTGATGGTCCCAAAGGATGTAGCAAACATCTGGTAGAACAACAGTCCCATATCAGTCACTGTTGCAATCCAGCTGCTACCAAACTAAGACATGACAACTGCTTAGCACTCAGAGGCAAGGAAAACTATGGCATCTCTAATCCTCAGACCATTATTACTACTTCTGTCCCCAGTACATTTTCCAGAATTACAGCAAATAGAAAATCAGGTAGCTCATCTGGAGAAGTAGTTTTGAAAACCAAAAAGTCAAAAAATCATCGAAGAATAGCTGTTGTGCATCAAAAACCTGATATGAGTCACCTAGCCATGAGCAGGCATTTAATCACTCATTGTCTGATCACCTGGGACATTCTGAAGACAAGAGACCCTGAAATATGGACTCAAATGGACCTGCCTTTCCTTGTTGGAGTGGCCTTGTGTCCACCAATGAATTTTCTGATCTTTATGTGACTCAGAATTTTATCCAGTAACTTCTGTATTCAGCTCAGAGTCCTTGGCTGCATCCTTGCTTTTAGAAAGCTGTATTGCTTTCATGTCTTCCAGTACCGAAAAGCACCCTACAGTGGCTGGTGCTTTGTCCAAATAATTTATTATACTGTCTTTTAAAAAGCACAGCTCATTCTTGCACTAAATTTGGTTAACATCTTCTTTCAGCCATGAGCACACTGAATACACTGTTTTTGGACACCGAGTTTATGGGTATAAATCTCCAATAATAAACTTATGATATCTGGTTTGCTTTATCTATGGAAGAGATTATAAATAAAACCTTTTTGTTCTTGGGGTCCTGGTGTTAAATGAATTTAACACTTTGAAAAGGAGGATCTTTCCTAGCTAATGTAATTTCCTAGATTAACCCATGTCCATGAATAAAGTTCCATCCTTTCCTGACATATTTTATCAGACTTCTGGCATCTTTGTCTATGTCTATATAAGTAAACTGAAGAGAGTCTGGCCTTGGGCTCAAGCACAATATATGACTATGTGCACTGTTAAATCTTAAGCACTATTCCTGGCATGGGTTTGCCCTGAGAAAACTGATTTCCCCCACAACAGACTGGGGGATACTGCTATTTCAGAAATCTGAAATATGAGGGGAAGATCTCAGTGCATATTTGGTTTGAAAGACCCTGGGATGCACTCGGTCAGGCCACCCTAGCTGGATGTAGGGTGTTAGCTGTGCTGGTGCAAGCCAATGCTTAGGGCAGAGGGCAGGCAACGTCTTGTTATTTTATTCCCATAGTACAAAACCATCTTCTATGAAAGCCTAAGTAGCCATTACGGCACACTTTTAGCAGGCTGTAGGAACAAAACACTGTTAGCCTTGTTCAGAGAGAAGTGAAGGCCCTTAACGCCTTCACCAGCGCACACAAGTACCTGCAGGCCCATCCAGAACCCCTGGGGAACACCCAACTGGAGCTGTTGGATGTCTGGTAGATAGCTGTAGTTGCACAGATTTTGTTTCTGCTGAATGAGCAGCTGTTGTACATGTTCAGGACACATCATGCTCCCTGCTTGTGCACTCCGAGTGCTTCACGCTCCTATCTAGCTGGGAAATCCCAGCCATGCATGTAGTAGCCATAGAGATGCGTGCAATCCTTCCCGTCTATAATGTGTGTTGACAGGAACAGTCAAAACATCCATTACATTTCAGTGCTACGTTTTATAGATAACACTCTACTCAGCTGTGTGCGGGAGATGTAACCACAGAGGTATGTAGGTGCTTCACCATTTTTAGAAGCTGAACTCCCCCAGTTTCACAGGAAATAGGCACTGAATTCCCTCTGTAGTGTGAGTAAAGAGCCCTGGAGGGACGGTGGCTTTTTTAAAAAAAACCTCTACCTGCTGTCTCTTGTTCTTTCTTTCCTTATTTTTATTGCATTCTTCTTACACACAGCAACATTTTTTTCCTGAATTTGAATGAATATATATTATGTTACCATTGTATATTATTGCTATAGAGATCAATTTGGCAAGTACAATTGCCCCCTACATATCATAATGAAAATATAATGCATTTTAGAATTCATCTGAGTCAGGATTAATTTCTTGACAAGTTGTACATTAAAAAAAAATCATAAAAATTAAACATAGTGCTTATTCAATCATCTGTTGTGACCATCTGCTGCTGATATATTATTTTGATTTATTGTCCTTAGCCTGACAGAGCCTGATTCTGTCCCCAAGGAAGTCAACTGCAATTTTATTATTCCTTTCACTCAAAGCAGAGTAGACACTTCATTCAATTTACTACTCCAGGTGAATTATAATGTAATTTTCTTTCACTAATCTGCAGTTAATAGTTTAAAGCATCTACATCAATGGTATTGTGATATTGTAATTTTTTATAAGTTCTATTTAAATATCTCTGTCATGAACATTTTTTCCAGTGTCCTGTAGGTTAATGATATTTTAAAATTCACAAGAAAAAGTAGTACTCCAGTATGAAAGTATTTTGAAGTTATAGACAATGATCTCTTTCAGGTGTCAGTTATTTGGCACATCAGACACCAGGTTAATTATATTTTTTCTTCTCAGTTTAATGTTTTTCTCAAAGAGGAATAGTTGGTTTACATTTTTGCAGCTTCTCTCAAGTATATTTTCTTTTCTATTCTTTTATTGTATAAAGCAACTACATACTGCACAGTAAGTAGTTTACAGTGTCTACTTAAACTGCAATATTTTCCCTAAATCTTGTTATTGATTGTTGCATTCTAAAATTAGAAAAAAAAACCCTTGTGTTTGCAAGTGCACCCTGACCAGATATTTCATGTGCAATGCTTTGAGATTAGCTGTTGATTTTTCTAATAAAACATCAGCTGGATATTTTCTATTTAAATATATATATTTATATATGTAAATGTTCATATGCACATATCCTTTTTCTGTATTAAGGAGGATTTTTTCAAAAAAGAATGCAGTACTGCTTCAACTACCCATTTATATGTATGAAATCCAGCCATATTACAGACATACACACACATATGTCTGAACAGATGTAATCATTACATACCTATATAAATATTTCTGACAGAAATAAATCATATTTTTCCATGAAGTACAAATGTTAGATGACTTCTGCCTTCAGAGAAAGCCTTTTGAGGATCTAGCCTGAAAGAGGGCATGTTTAACCACAAATAGAGTCTCAGCCATGAATACTGAACAGCTACAGGAGCTCAATCATTCCCAGAAATCTTGATGGAAGTGACCATGGCCAACAGTGAAGCAACAATACCGTTAACTCCCATGCAAATTTCAAAGCACTGAGCCTACGTAAAATCAAAGCTAAGTATAGAAAATGAACATATTAAAGCACTCATCTGCCCCTTATGATATTAAAAAAGATTTAGTCTTCAGTATGTCACATGTTCCTACATTGGGAAAAATGAAGTTGACAGCTGTGTGTAAATTAATGGTTATTCAAGTAGTCATTGTAATGTACACACAGACACTGGCTGTGGTGTATGCTCTGAAGAACAGTCTAAGGCTATGTGACTAAAGCTTGCTGTTCTCTCGAGTGAAATTCTGCCCTAGTCCAGATCATACTAATAATTGTGTATTAAGTGGTTATGGCCAAATTATGGTTCTCTTGAACAGTAGGAGCTGAACAGAGCCAATTGAATTTAGTATTTGTAAAGTCCTTGGAAGAGAGGTATCCTACAATAAAGAAGATGCATCTGAGTTAACTTAAGAAGAGTTAATATCTAACTGTGGTTCAGGGATAGCACGGAACCTGCTCAGTGGCTGCATTTATTGAGTTTAGCCAGACATTCACTCTACACTTCCAACTCCCTGGCCTCTCCCTGGACAAACTGTATGTATAAGTGAAAGAATTGTAATGAAATATTTCTACTCTGAAGAAAAACTAAATGGAAATAAAAATGACTACAATTCCTGAATATGTTGATAAATCCAGAAAAGGGTCACAGAGGAAGGAACTATTTTTTTTTTGTATGTAAGTCCTTGACCTCACATTCTCTACAGCTCAAAAAATGAGATTTTTATTTACTTTTCCAAGAAATCAGTTTAAAATAAATTAGTCTATTGAAAAAACAAACAAACAAAACCCACAAAACTCCTGTCTGTTCCTCCTAGTTAAGAGCCTACTCTCCACTGAATATAAAGACTGATAATCAGGAGAAATATGTCAACCTCAAAGATGAGGCATCTACATCTTCACAGAATATGAAATTAAAGTGTGACACTCACTGTCATAGGTTGTTGGAGATCCAACCTGTTCAATTAAGTTGGGAAAAGTCACAAGTAGCATTTTTGGGAGCAAACACTTTGACGTCCATTAATACAAAGACACAAATTTTGATTCAGGAAGGCTGTACCTAAAGTGTACTGGAGACTGGGAACACATACAAGGGTAGATATTACTTCTTGCATTCCCCAGCTCTGCATTTTTACCTAAGCCCGTATTTCTGTCCCCCTGAAGTACATTTCTGAGACACAGAGGACAGTAAGGTAACTGGGAACAGTAAGCAGGAATTTGCCAGGATGAATTGTGTCTGACCAGTCTGATTGCCTGCTACAATAAAATGATCCTACAATCAGTGGATCGCTATGAAAACATGAGGCTACAGCCCACTCTGCCAGTGGTAGTAAAAATGAGTTTCTGATGATTTATTTGCACAAATTTCAATTCAAATAACGATAAGGCTGCTAAAGAGCTTCTTGTCTGTTAAGAGACACTTTTTGTATTCTGCCTTGTTGATTCCCAAATCCATGTATTGTATTCCACAGCATTCTACAAAAACGCAGAAAAATATAATGGAGAAATGTATTTTGTGTAATCATTTAGCTAAGAAGTCTCAAAACTAAAGTGGATTCTTATTCACTATATAATTATGGTGTAGTTTTCTTACACACCTCTTCCAAACTTTATGAGTAGCAAACAGGTACCTAGAAAAGGTCTACATGAATAAAATGCCTAATGATTATGGTACCAATAACCGACTGAGGTACAGATTTAAGCAACAGACTCAACTTCTGATATCTTTCATATGAAGTGTTAAGCATTTTGATATCTCTCTACTCCTCCTTGGAAAAAAAAATATTAGGAAAGATCCTTCAGGCTTGATAAAGTTACTGGCCTGCTGCTTGAATAAAAAATGTAATTAGAATTTAGCAATAGTGAATGAAGAAGGACAGAAAGAATTGAAACCTTAAATTGCTGTTTCAAGTGTCAGGAAAGGGTGAGTGAAGCTGAACTTCGGACACATTAGGTATGTGAGACCTGGGGGCTGTTTAATCTAGACAGTGGGAGCTATAATCAGTTCTGATGTAAGTGGATGCAACTTCATTTCCACAAATGAAGCCAGAGCTGTACTTAGCTCTGTATCCCAATCAGCCTCTATATTATAGGCTTTGTTAGACTAATGTGCTACTTTTAATTTCCTATTTTCTCTGTGATCTTTGGCAAGTACTTCACCTTCATAGGTAGTATTCATTTCAGTTAATTTTGGCCTTTATAAGTTAGACATCTATCATAAACTGCACTCGTATAGACAATGGAGACTATAAATGGAGCAATTGCTTTTTTCCTCCTGCAGTAACACATAATTCACCCACTGGGATTTTTAACCCCTGGGAGAGTGAAGGCTCAAGCAAGCCATCACAGACCCTCTGGTCCGAGCTCTTCCACCAGACACTAGCACTAGAGGTTCCTTGGTGACCTGGTTTCACTGCTAGCCATTCACCACGCTGATGTTCCAGTTCTCAGCAAAAATGTCAGTAGCAGTGAAAACCAAATCGGTTTCCAGCTTCTGTCTCTCAGCCCACATGAAATCTTTTAACAGCTTTCCCACTGGCTTGCCAAGTGGATTCTCCTAACCTTAGTGCCCAGGCTCCAGCTTTTGCTTTCCAGAAGTGTTTTTTTACTCCAGGCACTTTAAGGAATAATTAGGCTTAGACTCCAAAACACCATTAGAGTCAGAACATTCATCTGCTTTATCACAATATCATAAAATCATAAAATAGTTTGAATTAAAAAGGTCTAACCTTCCTGAAATGAACAGGGACATCTTCAACTAGATCAGGTTGTTCAGAGCCCCATCCAACCTGACCTTGAATGTTGCCAGGGATGGGGCTTCTACCACCTCTCTGGGCAACCTGTTCCTGTGTTCCACGACCCTCATCATACAAAATTTCTTCCTTGCCTCTCATCTGAATCTGCTCTCTTTCAGTTAAAACCATTGCAACAGGGCCTACTAAAAGTTTGTCCTCACCTTTCTTATAAGCCCTTATATATATATATATACACTCTTTTTAATTTAATAGGAAAACACCTCTCAAACACATCAAAACTCTCACAGAATAAACATCTATAACACTTGACCACTGGTCCTTCACATTCATCTCCCTTTCTTTGTATCAGACACCAACAAAGGAGACAGGAATTTGTGTCCTCCTTTCCCTGCTGAGAGCCTGAGGGGCAAGAAGAGAAAGCAAAGAAATTCTGGGGGCAATCTGTTTCAGGTCTGTTATGGAGTGCTTGATATAAAGGATGAAGTGAATGAAGTTTTTCAAGAAACCACTTGGAGAAGTTTCCCAGTTTTAGACTCTGATCCTCAGGGTAGATTTCAACAACCCAGGTATCTACTGGGAGGGTAATGCAACATTGTGCAGGCAGCTGAGGATGTTGTTATGCTTTTCATGATGCAAATGCTAGATGGGGCAGTCACAGGTAATGTTCTACTTAACCACTGCTCATAAGCAAAGGATAACTGTTGAGCAGTGTTGTCACAAACAGCAATTTGGGCTGCGGTGAATGAGGTGTGACTGAGTTCACGATGTGAAGGAAGATGTGAAGATAGGCAGCAGAGATAGGACTGCAACTCTTTGAAACAGCTCTTGGCATGTTTAAGCCTCTGCTAGACAGAATCCATTGGGAAGCTGCCATCAGACAAATAGTGTCTAGAAGAGCTGTCTTATTTTAAACAAATAAATTGATAATACCTTACTGAGAGAGCAGGAGCAACCCAGAAAATTTGGCAGAAGACCTTCCTTGTGAAATAAAATAAAAATTAAATTTAAAAAAATAGTATGAAAATTGGAAAAAAGGACAGGCTACAAAAATGACTTAGTAAAAGATGAGATGGAGATGGCTGAGATATCTGACACCTTTTCTGTGTAAGTCTTCAGAACCAAAACCTGTTCCCAGACCCCAGGCATATCAACACTTTTTGAGAAGTAGAGGAACAATCAACACTAGGGCAGCAAGAGGTTAGGGTTACTACTAAGTGACTATTCCTCTCAATCTGGTGGCTCTGAGACCACATGTAATGTGGTAATGTGCACAAGAAAGACACAGATATACCGGACTGAGTCCAGCAGAGGCCATCAAGGTGATCAAGGCAGTGAAGATTATGATGTATGGGGAGAGGCTGAAAGAAGTGGATTTATTCAGCCTTAAGAAGAGAAGTCTCTAGAGTGATTTCATTGTTGTCTTCAGTCACTTGATGTGAAGTTACAGAGAAGCTTCAAAAGCGTGAAGGAGGAGAGACAGCAGAAACAGGTTGTGACAAGAGAAATTCCAGTTAGGCATAACAGGAAAAAAATCATTGCAATGGGAGTAGTCAAACACTGTCACAACTTTCCCAGGGAGGAAGTGGAGTTTCCATCCTTGGAGAGACTTAGAATTTGTTATGATAAAACAGAACATACTTTTTAGTATAATCTAGAAGATATTAAAGTGTGCACTGGACAAGCAGGCTTTTAGGTGGGTTGAAAATCATCTGGACTACTGGGTTGAATAGTCATAAGTCTGGTAGTAGTCAATGACAAAATATTGAGATGATAACTAACATCCTAGAGAAATGTAGCAACACCATTCAACTCTGGATCGAAAGGAGCACAGAGTTGGTTCCTACCAGCCACTTCAAACTAGAAAGCACTTCACTAGGATTAGTCAGTGCATGACATACTCCAAAGCAGCCATTTCACTGAAAATCACTGCATTTTCACATTAGCAAGGCATTAACCAGGCTAAGAGCCATTGGCCTTTCTCTGAGGTAAGTATAACATTTTTCTCCTTACAGTATGATGCAATCACAATGTCACAAACCTTTGTCTTAGTCATATATTGTCTTTTCCTTTATGTTGGTACAATAACTAACAATGTCAGTTATCAGTCTGTTTGCATCTATGGGACATCATGGATGTGTGCTACGTTTATGGACCATACCATGATTATAATGTCAAAGTTCTCTCTCCAAAGAGATGAGATGTTGCAAGCATTTTTTTCCCTTTCATGTCATTTTAGTGATTTAAGGATTTAGGTGGATGAAAAATCAAATATATACAATGACTTTTTTGATAGACATTTTTTAGTAAAAGATATTTTAAAATATTAAAAATGCAGTGTACCATTAGGCTGTTGCCCTTTGTGCATTACAATTTGCTGGTTTTAAGTGTACTTTCACACTGATTGAAGTTAATGATTGAATCTTCTGCTTTAATTACATGTGTCAGAAGTAATTTATCAACAGAGAAATAATTAATCTTTGCTTTAATAAGCAATATCTCCTATGATCTGTAAAAGAATTTTTAATCTGCTTTTCTAGCCCTCAGAAATCCCAAGGATATTTTAAATGAGATTAAGTGAGAACCATATTTTCTTAAGTTATGCACTATGAGTTGTTTTCAGCTATAGCTTATTAAAAGAAATGTGGTAGGGAATCAAGAAATTTTTCTAAGAATCAGATATGGATTTCATTCCTCAAAACACCAAAAAAAGTGTTTTAAGTCTCTGAATAACCAGCTCTTCACAGGATTTTCAGCAGAGCAGTTTTCCATACAAAACCACAAACAACTGGTGCAAGTCATCTTTATTTGCAGAAGTAATATATGAAAGACAAATCTTAAAATTTGAGAAGACTATTCTAAGCTATCGTTTGGTCTGATTCATTAATAAAGTGCATTATAACATTGCATTGAAGACGTCACTCACAAGGCATTCAATGAAAGCCAATATAATGACAAAGTTTAGCATGATTACAGCTTTGTTAACCAACAACAAATAGGATTTTTATATTGTAAAAGACTAAAAAATTAAGGGTTGCTATAACACACATATGACTTTAGAATAGAACGGCATCCTGCTAGGAAATTCAATAGAGCTGGCTAATAACTAACTGCAATGAATAAATCAGGGATAATGAGTAATACTCCTGCTGTTGCACAGCTCTGAAAACCAGAAAATGCATTTCTGAGAACAGCAGCCTACTTGTTTGCTTAAATATTTCAGTGTTACCTTAAAATAAAACCTTAGATTTGTCTGAAGCCATATTTTGACAAGGAATTTCTAACACTGGGCAAAACTGTAGAACATAGTTTTATACCATTTGCTTGCAAAAGCACATGCAAAATGTGATTTATTTGCATTTTCTTGTCAAAATGGGACATAGAAATTTAAAGGGCACTTATTGACTGGACATCTATGACAGTAAGATGATGATGCAAAACCTCAGTCTGAAAATGCAGTTTTCCATTTTCTGGTTTTGGAGCTAATCAGACAGTGCAAGCACCATTGTTCTAATATTCTCTTAATTGAGCATATGGAGTTCTGTGTATAGCTTTTCATGGTGTGATAATCATTAGTATTTTCTGAGTAGTCAGAGGACCACCACTTTATTTATAAATATGTATATGACTACTAGACACTTCATGAAGCTTAGCACTGACACTTATTTGCACTGAGAGAGGGCTGGAAGTAATTTACTATTTTTCATTTGGTAGTCTCATTTTTAAAAAATAACGGTCTCCAATCATAAGCAGAAATTCTATGCAATTCAGAGAGCATATCAGTCAGCAGGTAGAAAGTAGTCAGAATGAAGCATTTAAGAAAAAGTAAAAAGCCTTCCATAGGCTGAATTCTGTGAATAATAAGCCATCACACACACACACACAAAAAATCCAACCAAGAAAAACAAACCCAAAAACTAACCTGAGTCAGTTTGGGGCTTTTTTACTGAATTATTATATCATCAGCAGCATCTAAAACTCAAGGCATGTTCTGGTCCTGTCATTAAAATTAATCTAATCTTTATGACCCTCAAATTTCAGAAGGGTAATTCTACATAAGATGAAGAAAGTGTACATGTAAGGTATATATATAAATGGGTGGATATGTATGTGGATATGGACAGGGATATTGTCATATATGGAGTGTTAAAGATGGCCACAAAAATTCACATTAAGTGATTTTAAGGCAAATATTTGGGAAGAAAGATGGCAAATCCACCACAGAAGATGGAAGGAAAAAGTTAATGTTGGTTTGTCAGATTGTGTTGGGTTTGTATGGCAAGGTTTTGGTAGTGTGGGGGGTACAGGAGTGGCTTCTGTGAGAAGCTCCCCTGTGTCTAACAGAGCCAATGCCAGCTGGCTCCAAGATGGACGTATGGCTGGCCAAGGCCCAGCCCATCAATGGTGGTGGTAGCACCTCTCAGATAACGTGTCTGAGAATGGGAAAAGAAACCTGTACAAGTGCAGCTGGAAAAAAGGAGTGAGAATATGTGAGAGCAACAGCTCTGCAGACCCCCAGGTCAGTAGAGAAGGAGGGGGAGGAGGTGCTCCAGGTGCCAGAGCAGAGATTCCCCGGCAGCCTATGATGGGACCATAGAATCATAGAATGGTTAGGGTTGGAAGGGACCTTAAAGATCATCTAGTTCCAACCCGCCTGCCATGGGCAGGGACACCTTCCACTAGACCAGGTTGCTCAAAGCCTCATCCAGCCTGGCCTTGAAGACATCCAGGGATGGGGCATCCACAGCTTCTCTGGGCAACCTGTTCCAGTGCTTCACTACCCTCTCTGTGAAGAATTTCTTCCTGATATCTAATCTAAACCTCCCTGTTTTCAATTTGTACCCATTACCCCTTGTCCTGTCACTACAGGCCCTTGTAAAAAGTCCTCTCCCAGCACCCTTGTAGGCCCCGGTGAGGGTAACAGACCTCACAGCAGACCATGGTGAGTCTGGCTGTACCCTGCAGCCATGGAGGGTCATGGGGGAGCAGAGACCCACCTGCAGTCCAGGGAGAGCCCTACGCTAGAGCAGGGGGATGCCTGAAGGAGGCTGTGACCCCGTGGGCAGCCCACACTGGAGCAGGGTCCCCGCAGGAGCTGTGGCCCCATGGAGAGAGGAGCCCAGGCTGGAGCAGTTAATGAAGAACTGTAGCCCATGGGAAGGACTCATGTCAGAGAAGTTCATGGAGGACTGTCTCCCATGGGAAGGACCCCACCCTGGAGCAGGGGCAGAGGATGAGGGGTCCTCCCTTGAGGAGTAAGAAACAGCAGAGATAACATGTGAGCTGACCACAACCACCATTCCCCATCCTCCTGTGCCACTCTTGGGAGCAGGAGATAGAGAAAATGGGAGTAGAACTGAGCCTGAGAATAAGGGAAGGCTGGGGGAAAGGTGTTTTAACATTTGGGTTTATTTCTCATTATCCTACTCTGATTTGATTGGTAATAAACTAAACCAATTTCCCCAAGTCCAGTCTGTTTTGCTCGTGACAGTAACTGGTGAGTGATCTCTCCCTGTCCTTATCTCAACCCAAGAGCTTTTTGTTATATTTTCCCTCCCCTGTCCAGCTGAGGAGGGCAGTGATAGAATAACTTTGGTGGGCACCTGGCCTCCAACCAGGGTCAACCCACCACACAGACATAATTAGGTAATAGTAATTTCACCTTTTTTGTAGCCAACCTGAATTCTTTGTACAGAGACTGCAGGTTCACTGCCACAGCACGACGCAGTTATAGCTTTCCTTTATTACCGTGTAAGGGAGCATCCCTCAGTTCTACCCAAGCACAGGGCTCTTTCTCCCTGCTGCCTTTGTTCATGCCCTCTGGAAAATCTCAGTATGAGAATTAATCCTTGAATAGTCCTCAAACTCTATTTTACCTTCTCTGTTTTCTGCATATCAAGTTTTCAGACACCTGCAATTTATATTTGATTATTTACTCCTCTATCCGTGCCCAGTTCTTCCAACGCTATTTATATCCTCCCTTTAAATTTGTGTCTGTTCTACATCAGAAAATCACTCTGGCATCATTCAGTATTATTACTATTATATTATTAAATTACGTTGTTTAGTGCAGTTAGCTTCGCAACTGTTACCAATTCATATTTCCTCTTCTCTGCCAAAAACTACTACAATAGAGATTTCTAGCAAACATCTAACTTGCTTTTTTCTTCTTGCTGTTAGTGCATTTTGAACTGATGAGATGTCACTAAGGTGAAAAAACACGTGGTACAGAAAATACCCCAATTTTTCCAATTGCTGTACTTTAATTAATGTGTTTTAAGTCAATTTATGGAATTTTTTTGTTTGCTAGAACAAACTTGTTTGAAAACATGGTGCCTTTTGTGTAATAGTGAATGAATGGGTGAATGTGCAATCCCTGTAAGATCTGAAGTGGAGACAGAAAGGATCAGCTTGAAGAAATAACTCTTTTACTATTGGCATAATTGAGTTTAATTAGATCCAAATTATCTGAAGACAGGAATTATAGAAGAGGAAAAAACAAGGAATTAAAGGAAACATGTATGTAAATAAGCAAATTAAATGTAAAAGAATGACCAGATCATCCCCCAACTGGGACATCTGCTACAGCATTTGTCCCACACATAACAGCACATCCCTACGTCATGGTACATCATACCACACCAGATGATGGCTGAGTCAGTCAGATATCTTCAGGTCTGTTTATGAAAATAACACCTGAGGTTTATAACAGTGGTGTTTGTGACAAGCTCTTGTGCATAGTGTGATGCTTAAACATCCTTTCGATTTCACGTAGCCCTGCCATGTGTTGTGCATGAATGGGCCAGGATGACTCCTCACCACAGAACCCATTCTAACCAACAGGGTGAAGGGCACAGCAGAGCCATGGAAAGCTCATTCATGTCATGTGGTGTTTTTCATGGGAGTTCAGAGATCCACGGAATGCTCAGCACTGGCTTCCAGAGCAAAATGCTGCTTGGGCAAGGACGGAGGGCAAATTATCTCTCTCTGAGAAGTCTAAGATCAGAGCTCTTTCTCTCCTCTGCTTTTTGCAGCCAGACTGTGCCATATGCATGTTGCCAAACTTTGGATTAAAAAAGTTCATTCTCATTTCACATGTCTTCCATTGTAAAGAGGTGAAACTGTGTCCTGTACAGGCACAGCAATCATTCCTGTTCCTTAAATACTGGGTCTGAACACCTTCAAAACAAGGATATGGATGTCCAGAGGAAACACAGTCTGTAAGGAACTTCTGTTTGTTGCTTCATCATGTAACAGTCTTTCAGTCCCGTAACTTTTTCCACCCTGCCCTAACTCTATGTCCACACATGTCCTCATACAGATAAGAGGGCAGCCTTTGACTCTGGGCTTCTCCCGATGTGTAGTTGCTGAGGCTGTATCTCTCAATTCCTACCCACCACTCTTATTTACTCTAGGATGTTCCTTTTCTTGTCACACAACAACAACAGATGGCAAAAGCGTTGATCATATCCAAACCAAGTGTCATCACTCTGGTTTTACCTGTTCTCTTTGACATTAGCATCCCATCCTGACTGATCTTCCTACAGTGATGGATGAGGATCTAGTACTTGAATAAGACCCTTGAATAAGGTGGTGGAGGGACCAGCAACACCTGGGACGGGGGGGAAAGGGCAAGGGTGCATTGGTTAAGGGGCAGCACAGCAAAAGTAGTGAGCTGGGAAGAGGCACAGGGCTGAAAAGAGCAGTATTCAGTATGAGCCAGGAGAAGCGTGACCAAAGACTAGTTGACAAGGTAGTCATAGATGCATGTTTAGTTAGTGCAAATTGCAGTTCTACCCCTTCCACAGCGTGGAAGGATATTTGGATATTCTGGGCCCTGCTTCTGTTCGTACCAACAGTCTCACTTGTCTTTTTTTGATGCTACTTAAAATAAATTTAAAAATACACATAATTAATGAAAGAAAATAGCTCCACCTTTTAGAAGATATATTGTTTGATAAAAATAGAAAGAATATATAAAGACTATCTGTATTGCCTAGACGATGTTTTGAAACTCAGGGCTGGTTGCTGTCATAGGCTTAAAAACTACTTTTCCTCCTGAACTGAGAAATAAGCTGACTTGTAAAGCCACACAGCCAAATAGTTCAAACAGATGGTGAGTGACCTCAGCAAACAGGAAAAACGAATGGATTACCTAATTTTTTTCAATATTAGGGCTAGAGTATCCGTCTTCCAAGGGGCATTTCTGAGTAGGTGTTTTACAACATTCACTTAACACTTTTCCTCCTGTCTGTTATTTAGGTTATTATAATTGTTGAAGGGTCCTTCCACATCTTTTTGAAATGGTTTTATCTCAAGTATCTGACACAATCACATTGATTTTTCCCTGCACAGTACAAACTGTAGTTGTTTCCACATTTGTGAATACAACAGAGAGTCAGTTTTGCACTGAGATTAATAGAATAGAATAAAGATAGGATAAGATAGGATAGGACAGGACAGAATACTTTACATGTATTTCAAAGAAGATAGAAGAAGACAAAATGATGACTCACGTAGCTCAAGTGTGTTCATGAGAGTTACATCAAGGAAGATGGACAATATATAGTACATTTTGTTTTCATCTTGATGGGTATTAGAATCCTATGAAGGACAAAGACACATTCATAAACAGTTTTGTATTTATGGTTAGCAGAAGTGGGGAACTGTGAAAAAACTACACACTATTTCTATGATACTTATTTAATAAATCTGCAGAAAAGATAGACAATTATGCATGTTCAGCTTTGGATGATTGTCATATTCCCCTCATGCCTTGGCATTCAGGGTAGAAGTAATTATAGATGGGTCTGAGACTTCTCCCTACTAGGAAGATGAAGAACTTTATAGGAGTGAGAAACAAAAAGAAAGACACTAACACTATCATCTTTGGATAGGGTAACAGCATCATGAAAACTACAGAGTACTGTGATGGATAGGAAGTTAAATTATAGAAGCATGTGTATGCATGTATATGTATAGAAATATTTGTAACTACTATCAATCAGCTAATCTAGAATCTTGTAGTGTGCATGAACTTTTCAGTTTACATAGTCCAATGATGTGTCCATTTTCAAGGCTGAAATTTGTCTGCTATCATCCTGTCAGTCTCTGATCCTGGCAATTAGTCACCTATTTCTGTTTTTGTCATATCCATAGACAGTCTGATCTGTCACTGCACTTTACTTCCCTATGACTGTTTAATTTCTTTAATAGTCTCTTTCAAGACATTTGATTTTTCTCTTTTCTGTGTTCAAAAACAGTGTGAGCTTTAACAACTTTCAGCAGTCTACTACAGAATTCTGGCAGAATAAATGGGCAGAATAGTCTTTTGGACTAGCTTCTCTTCTAGAAGTCATTCTGACTTTTCTCCATCTCAAAAAAATCTAAGAGTTTTCCGCCCTTGTCTTTAATGTAATTTAAGTTTAGCTATCACAAAGGCTAAAGAACCTTCATCTAGATATGAACAAAAGGTCTATGTGTAGTATATGATTTTGTATTCTTAATGCATTCTTAAAGAGAAAGACATTTTATTTTCTCCATGGAATCATCCTATAAAGTATTTGATTATGAGATTGATACACATTTAATGTTTAGATATTAGATACAGCTCTCATCACTTATGAGTAGGAACTGTCTGTACGCTCACCCTGTGGAGGATGTCCATAGTAAAACGCAACTCAGTGTAAGTAATGGTGATAGAATCAAGGCATGAATGCTACATTTTATCAGTCTCATTTCCCTATAAACATAGCTGCAGGTAGTTTTTTTTGTCTCCCAATGTCTTGGAGAGAAGTTGCTCCTTCTAAGATATCCTTTTTCTTGTGGACTAGGGTAAAATTTAAGTTACTAATTTTAGAAGAATTTAGGTTAATAATCCATAACTTATGTCACCAGTGTATTCAGTATCTACAAGAGGTTGTAAAAGCCTTTGTTCTTTCTGTACCAGATTAATCTTGTATGACTGCTGTATAATGTGAGAGAGACCAGGCTCTAAGATTGGGTATCAGAAATTAGACAGTGGGAACACTTGGTGCTAATGAACAATGACTATGCATGGAAGTTGGAGGCAGATGAAAGTCTGTTACATGTAAACATCATTCTACTGCTCTGGTAACACAAACTGTGCAGGTTTGGCTCTTAGACAATATTGTGGAGTAAGATATTTGGAGATTATAGAATATGGAGATTATAGAATATCTCTACAGCACCTCTTTTTACAAAACACTGCATCAGCAGTCAAGGCCAGAGCTTGCTGTCCCTCAGCCTGTTCATGACGTTGAAACACCTCTTTGGGTTAGTAGGTGATGACAAAAGATGACAGAATTTGACTGGGCTCTCTTCTACTGACAGCTTGCCAAATGAGGACATCCAGACACTGAAGCCATCTGTGCGTTGTAAATACATGTGACCAGTGTCCACATATCACTTGTTTTGAGGACATCTGGCATATCTCCTTTATCTGGGGTCCTTTGATGGAGCATGGAATAGCAAAGACCTAGAGTCACATACAGCTCATCGCAGGGAAATTACTAACATGCCCATCCTTCTGTGCATGACTATCCCTCACATTTATTCTCAGCAGCCTTCTTCAATATCCCTTAAAATAAGAACACCAAAACTGGACACGATAATTCCACTTCTAAGGATACAATTCCATATAGACACATAAGCCATACGCAAATATAGCTGTTTATAGCCAATGCCACATATAATCATCATCACGCAGAATAGAATAGCTGAGTTTGGACAAGAAATGTGGAGGTTGTTTCATCACAGTGACAGTATACACCCGAGTCTTCTCTTCTTCAGGCTGAACAATTCCAGCTCTCTCAGCTTCTCCTCATATGATAGATGCTCCAAATCCCTAATCATCTTAGTAGCCCATCACAGTATCTCCACTGTGTTCATGTCTCTCTTGTACTGAGGGAAGCCCAGCACTGGATCCAGCACTCCAGATGTGTCTCACTAAGGCTGAGCAGAAAGGAAGGATCACCTCCCTTGACCTTCTGGCCATGGTCTGCCTCATGTAGCTCAGGAGGCCATTGACACCCTTTGCCACAAAGGCACATAGTAAACTTCTTGTCTACCAAGACCCCCAGGTCCTTCTCTACAAAGTTTCTTTCCAGCCAGTCACTCCCATGCTCTTCTGCTGCCTGTTATTCCTCCTCACATGCAGAACTTGGCATTTTCCTTTGTTGAAATTCATGAAGTTTCTATTAGACTATTTCTCCAGCCTGTCCAAGTCTCTTTGAATGGTGACACAACCATCTGGTGTGTCAGCTGCTACTCCCAGCTGCTTATCCCAGTTGTGTATGATCTATGCTGAAGGTGTGCTCTGCCCCTCCATCCAGGTAAACATCTTGATAAAGATGTTGCATATTATTGTCCACAGTGCTGAGCCCTGGGCATCCCCCCACTGACTGGTTTTCTGCTGGACTTTGTGCTGGTGACCAAACCCTTTGAACCTGGCAGTTCAGCCAGCTTTTCAGTCCACCTCAGTGTCCACTAATCTGGTGTGCACTTCATTACTTTGTCTATGACAAAGCTACACAAGCGTAAAAGCCTTGCTGAAGCCAAGATAAACAACATCTACTGCTCTCTATTCATCAATGAGCCAGTCTTATCACAGAAGGCTACCGGGTTGGTCAGGCATGATTTTCCTTTGGTAATACCCCACTGACTATTCCCAATAAATTTCTTATCCATATGTTTGTCAACAGCTTGGTTGCCACCAATTCATGACAGAAACCTCCTGGATTGCTTATGCACTGCTGTGTTTTACTTCCAGCAGATCTACATACCAACAGAAAATAGAACCAGATCTACATACCAACAGAACTATTTAGTTCTGCATGCAGAGCTTCCCTCCACCCTTGCCATATCATTGTATCACTTCCAAATGCTTTTCCATGGGTCTTTCAGATCCGTGCTTTCCATAGTCCACCTCCTGACTGTGCTCTTCTCACCACTTTTTGCCATCTGAGATTTTATGTATCATACATATTTACTTCCTAATAACCAATTAAAATGCTGAATATCATGAGACCTTGTCTTTAGTCTTGCACACTTTCACTAAAAAAACCCCTTTATTCAATTAAAATATGCAATTAAATCTTTCATAAACTTCAATCTTCTAGCACCTCCTCATTTACATTTCTGAACATTTAATACCTGATTCTTGATACTAAGAATTTTCATTTTAACTTGCATTATGCCAACTCAAAATCCACTAAGTTTACTATATTTGCTCAGTTTTTACTGACTAAATCTGAAACTGAACCAAAAAAGATAACGAAGCAGTTTGCTCAGTAAGACTTATTTTCAATAATTCCATGCTTGGTGAAATGCCTTGTATTTCCCATACGTAAGATGTAGTTTATTGAAAAGCTTATCAGATTTTTTCATTACTTTATTACTTGGGCAGTATCTCCAGCGAGAAGAATCAGCATGTATTTCAGGAGTGTGACTGTAGATGCAAAAGAAATAACATTGCCTACGTCAGATGACTGCAATGAATTAAATATAATAGATGTATTTTTTTCCACTGCTGATGGTTTAGCTTCAACAGAAGCAGTACCAGAAGCCCTTGTGTGACAATGGAATTGTGTCAAGTCAACCAAATCTGTTAAACTCTAAGATGTAAATAAGACCATAGGGAGAAAGAGTCCTTCTGAAATAGTAATTTCACAGGAACAGGCAAAACCTGAGTGTGGATGTAAAGACTGGAAACAAAACCAAAAACAAACAAAAAACATCATAGATGTTAAACTCAGAAAAGCTAGACACTGCTCAATCTTGTGTACAAATGTACAGAAGTATTGGATCTGGCTGAGATGGAGTTAATTTCCCTCGTAGCAACCCTCATAGTGCTGTGCTTTGTACTGGTAGCTAAAAAGGTGTTGATAACACACCAGTGTTTTGGCTACTGCTGAGCAGTGCTCACACGGCATCTAGGCTGCCTCTCCAACATTTCCATCCCTCAGCAGTAGGCTGGGGGTGAGGGGGTCAGCAAGATCTTGGGAGAGAGAGAGCCAGGACAGCTGTCCCACACTGACCAAAGGGATATTCCATACCATATTACATCTGCTCAGCAAAAAAAGCTAAGAAAAGGAGAGGCGGGCGGAGGGCCATTTGTTATTATGACATTTATCTTCTGGAGCAACCACTACATGTACTGAAGCCTTACTTCCCAGGAAGTAGCTGGACATCACCTGCTGATGGGAAGCAGAGATTTACTGGTTTGTTTTCCTTTGCTTCTGAGTGCAGCCTTTGCTTTTGTATTATTAAACTTATTATCTTGACTCATGAGGTTTTTTCCATCCTATTTTCCCTCCGCTCCATCATGCTGAGGAGGGGAGTGATAGAGCGGCTTGGTGGGCACCTGGCTTCCAGCCAAGGTCAACCCATCACAACAGCAAAAAGATCAACAAAGCAGAATAGGGAAAATTCCTCTTTCTATGTTTCCCCTGCCTGTCCCTAATCTCCTTTCTTCATTACCAAACCACCACCTCTTCTGACCCACGAATTCAAAAGCACAGCGGATATATCCCCAGAAGTGACAGTAGATGTGTTACTTCAGTAATCATAAGAATAAAATGGACATTATTCTTAAGAACTTCTGATGGTCCCCAGATCAGGAGTAGCCTATCAACAAGCTGAAATGCGTAATACTTTCTTTTACCTAGCAAATAGTTCCCTGCTGGGACTGACCATTTTATTAAATTTTCCTCACTACAGGCAGTTGTAGGTTTTTTCTAACAATTATTTTATGCTCAAGCAGCTTATTAACATTCAGCTTGCTTGCAACTGATTTATTATAGCTTTTGAATTTATACTCAAGACTTCTTTATATTTCAAGTTGCATTTGCTTATAAAATTGAAAATACACTATTTGTTGTCTTGAAGAATATTATTCTGACTAGAAAGCTGCACACTGTTGCTGGTGAGCAGTATTTCCCTGGAAAAGAGGAATGGCTGTTTCTCATCTATACCTACATTTCTCTTAGCTTGCCATCATGGATGTCATATATGACTGATGATTTTAGATACAACTGACATTTAACTGTCTCACCAGAAATGCTTTAAAGTGGTCTGATCATCTCACGATGTTAGTTAATTCACCTGCTGAGAATTAATCTCCTTTAGGTTACCCCAAGTAGGAGAGTGAAAGAGAGCAGCTCTGAAATACATCGTACTTTGAATATGTCTACAGCATCATTGCATCTCAGCAGGGTAGCCTGGAAGCAAATAGCATTTTGTTCCCACTTTGGTTTATACCATGGAGTAATCTGACAGCACACAAATGGGTTCTTCCAGCAGAATCTAAACCAGAAGAGGAGCCCAATTCACTGCTCTGGTCACTGGTGAGCCCTGAACTCAGAGCAGAGCTAGTTAGTCCAAGTGAAACTGCCTTGGAAACACTTAGTGCAGATTTTGGGTCCTCAGATATGTTTGTTTCTCCAAATGGTTCCCATCATGCTGCACTACTTCCTAGCTTTGGCTTGGGTTTTGACAATTTCTGGATTGTTAGGGCTTGAAAGAATAGTCCCTTTTCCAGGGAGACCTTGCTTCTGAAGACTTATCCCACTTTTGCTTATTAGTGGTTCTCCAGTGGCTAATGAATCTAAGAGAAGCTGGGCCATTTCCTAGCCCCCACCTATGACTGTGTGCTTTGATGACATCCAGTGTTCATGTCACTGTGAGGCTTAGACATACCTTACCAGCCAGAAGGGTACCAGTGGCGTGCTTATACATGCTTCCCCATTTGCATGACTGGGGCATGAGCACCACAGAGGGGACACAACCTTTAGACACACTGTCTAAAAAAGACACCGCCTTTGAGGACATGTATACATTTCCCACTGACACCAGCGTATTAATGTTTCACTACAGTGAGCTTGATGGTGTACCCAAGCGTGAATGTGCCGTCAGTAGCGATTAACCATGTTTCGCACGTCAGTATCCGACATGGTGTTGAATACCAGCAGGAGCTCCACATCAGTCTACTGGAGGGATTCAGACACTGCTAATGTTACTGGCACTGCTCTGATGCCAGTGAGAAAGAGGAAATCCTCATTAAATAAATAATAACCCCAACTAGACCTTGAGGTTTTTCATAGTGCGATGCAATTTCTTAGCCCAATATAATCTAACTGTCAATGCAGGACAGGTGGCTCTTCCACAGACAGGACTGACCTAGTCCAGGGAATTATCCTTTCCTCTGCAGAGGCTCGTGCTCTTCTCTGGGTTTTCCTGTTTCAGTCTTTCATGGCAACAAAAATAATGATTTTTATATTGTCGACTGTAAGGTCAATATTCAGAAGTGGTGTAAATTACATTGCTGTAAATCAGTCCAAGTGAGTGTCAGATGTGTTTTGATAGAAATTGCATGTTAGAGAAGCAAAATGGTAGGACTGAAAATAAGGAATCTAGCAAAGTAAGATAAGGGGGCTGTTATCCCAGAGAAGACCAGGGTATGAATCTTGTAGCCAGAAAATTATATGCCTCTGGTTCAATCACTTGATTATTAGTAAAGAAATAAGTGGTTATTATCAAGTTGGATCTTTTTCCCATCCAACTTTTCTTCGTATTCACTTCAAGGACAAACTTCTAACTACCTAGCAAACTCATTATTTCCTCTGCACCTCCACTGCTGACCCTTCTGTATTAAATAGTAGCTCTTTAATGTTCATTAAAAAATACATGCTGGCTTATGCCTGCATTCTAGTATAGTATTTTCCTATACAAAAGAGAGTGATAAAATTGTTTTCTCCAAAATCTAACAAAACAGGAGCAGCCGGTATAGGTAGGTTTCTTCTGAAGAATTTGTATCAGAGTTAATTTTTTATCCCACTTCTTTGGTAGCATGAGGCTACCCAAGATTGTGAGAGCTATTTGTACATACCTTTCTCACTGTGCAGTATAATCAAAAAGTGCAGGTAAGAAAACAGAGGGAACTCTGGATGTCACCTTAGGCTGAACAGTCAAATCCAAATCTGCACCACAGCTTTGCCTTTTCTTTTCTGAATCTCCCAAGTGAGAGCATTCTCTGGAGCAGATTAATTAAAATTTCAGAGCCACATGTGTGCACATGTTTGGATATGTCACTTAGATACCCAGCTGTTGGCATATGGCACCCAGGGTTTCCAGTGATGTTTGTTTGTGCTTTGAAAGGGAAAAAAAAAATCCTATCTTTAGCAGATCACAACACATGCTTAGCTTAGCTCAGTACTCCAGCCCTGCCAGCACTGGATGTTTGTTTTCTCCAATACAATTCTGTCAAGTTCTGATTAACAGACGTAGTGAAATGCTGAGGAAAAGCATTAAAATAGCTGAATGAATATTTTACAGAATTCATAAATATTTTTTTCAGCAGTGAGAGCTCATTACAAGGTTACATTATGCACAGGGCAGAGCTTTATCTTTGGGTTTCATTTCCCATGCTAGATCATACGGACTATTTCTCCCTTGAACATAAATGGGAGAGCTTGACACTACACAGGTTTACGCATTTTAATCAAGTAAAAATGGAAGGTATAAATCTTGTTTGAATATTATTATATTTGTTGCATAAATTATATTATACATACTTAATTATTGTTAATTAAATATTTTAACTAAAATGGATGTCCATGATCATGTTTAGCTGTATGCTTTTAAGAAGGAAGGCCTTGAGTGTTTAAGAGCACCTTTCCTAACGATTTCCTGGCTTCAGAAGTCATTTTATCAATACTACATGCAACATCGTGTGGGGAATTTTAATGGGATGATTTCCTTGTTGATCTCATTTATATTGACAAGCATTCCTCCTGCTTTTTAGAGATACAGTATTTATTGACCTTATCAAGTATCATGACAAGCATAATTTTCTGCTATCGTACTAATTCATGTCTATAGAATGTGGGTTTGCTTACATGCCTGCAGACACATTAATATAAAACTCATGTATATTATAAAACTCATGTAGTGGCTGTGCTTCCAATTTTTTCCTACAAACAAAAAAAGATATAGCCTATTCTAATCCAGGCTGTATGGGCAGTTTTGGAATCCCAGACTTCATTAAAAGCTCCTTGGAGTCCAAATGATTCTTCCATTTTACCTGTAAAATTTGCAGATAAAGGTTTGATCATCAAATTTGACTCCACATCTTTATAGTAATGCTATTAGATAAGATTACTTTAATATTTTAACCATGATACATGGACAGGAGGTGATGAAACTTCTGCTGCCTTTAGATTCCTCTTGCCTTTCAGGAAGCAGATGACCAAACACAAAATTCTAGTCAGAAACATCTTCCTCTGCAGACACAACCAAGGAGATGATGTAAGGGGATTGTCATCCTTTCAGACTGGGAACTGCTTCATTGGGGAACATCAGAAAACTGGAGATCAGGGGAGCTTTGAGGTTATGTCTCAGATACATTGATCCATGAGATTCTTGGCTCAGTAAGCCAGTTTGGGTCACCTTTTCCTTTTTTTCTGATCATGCCTAGTCAGTTCAAGTGGCTACAAATACAGAGTTTTCCAGACAGCAGGTGCTGAATGTTATACTGTAATGTGCCAGAGCGGGGAGAAATTGCTCTAAAATTTGCTTTGAAGTTGCTAAGGAAACCATCTGCCTCCTATCATATTGGTTTCTAATACAGTTTAACTGCCAGATGTCTTTGAGGGACTTTTCAGTGTCAAGGGAAGAACTAAAAAGAATGAAGAAAAGGTTTACCTACCACCAGCATATAAATTATAATTGATTCTGGTTGAGTTCAAAGTCTTTGTGGTGTGAATCATGGGGCTTTACCCTAGCATTAGATACCTATCGTTTGACCCATGCTTTTAGCTCCAGCTCACCCCAAAATAATTGCCAGCAGGAAGTCTGGGAGATCGTTTTTTCATTTTCTCCTCCCCTGGCCAAAAACGAGCTTTCTGTGTCAAAGTACAGTATGTGTTCATTGCTTTAGGGTTGCATCTCTTGATTTGGCAACTGGAGATGATGGGTTAGCTTCCAGAGTCCCTTCAGTTTCTCTTCAGGAGAAGTGCAGGGGAAAGGAAAAGGAGAATTGAAGAGTCATGTGAAGCTCTTTTAATAAGCTGCAAGCTTATTCTAGCTGAAGAAATGGATCCTTCTGGAAGCACCTACACCAGGCAAAAGAAGGCAGGCTTTCAGGAATTCACCAACAAAGCTAAGAATTGGAAAAGTCAGATTTGTTTTCAGAAGGGAGTAAAAGAGCATGAAAAACCAAGAGCTTCCAGGCTGTTAAAGACTTCTGGAAGTCTGTCCTTGATAGCAGTGAATGTGTGAAATAATATTATGATCCGCAAATGATAGGAGGAAATTTGACCTGGAATGAGACAGGCAGTTAGAGGTGTGTCTCTGAGCAGAGACCTAAGGCTGCACGCTCATAGGAACATAGGTCCTGCAGTACCCACTTCCTAGATAACACATACCATCTCCTAGGTACCACACGCTGATCCTGCAGCCCTGGCCATACTGATCAGCATAAGGAAATAGGAATTTATTTCTTACAGCTGACCTGCCTGGCACACTCATCATAGTGTGATCCAGGAGGGAAATTGATTCATGTGATGAATTTTTCCTATGAAAAACATAATTTTATTTCTTAACCAGTGTTCAACAGCAGTGAAAAAAACCAGCTTTAGCCTTTGTTGTTTATGTACTGGTCTAACAGATTTTATGTTTCCTGTGGTTTGCCTCAGAGCCCACAACACTACCACACCGTGATTTTTGTCAAATGAGTTTGACTAAAGCTCACTTTCTACACAAAAGATTTTGAGTGATATGAATCATCATCACTTAGAAGTTCCTTTCATAACATTAAATCAAATTAAACAAAGGAGAACAACGAACTAGATTAGACTTTGGGGACCACTGAATCTAGTCTCCTATTTTTGCAGATAGGAGTTCAGATGAGCTATTCTGTCTTCATATAAACCAGTGAAGAGATAGGCTGCAAGTTCCAACAAAAAAGATAACTTTTACAAATTAAAAAAATGAAATATTGTTATATATTATATTATTATACAAGAAAAAACTCAATAACAATAATAATAAAGTTACAATTATTATCCACATATTGCCATGTGTGTTACAGCATCCCTTTTCCTGGTGCTGTGATCATGTTACCACTGCCCCTCTGACTCACAGGTGGATGGCTTCAGTCTGGTGGGTGTGAAGGGGCTTCAGCAAGTTGTCAGCATCCAGAGTCCTTCACCAGGAGGAGTGGTGATGATTTCTCTTTCTTCCCTCTAGGATCCACTTGGCGTAATTTTCATATGATTGCTAGCTCACGTATAAACCTTCTTTTCTTTATTGGTCTACATTGCTACGTTACATGTGAATTTACTGTATATGGTGCATTTTACGTATGTTAGGTAACTGCTCTTTGCTATCCCTAAATGTAGTTTTGTCCAACTCTATATCTATGTTTCTTTAAAGAACCATTGATGTGAGACCCCATTCCACTAGAGCCACGGGGTCTCTAGTGCAAAGCCTAGACCCCATCTCTTACCATCTCATGCTTGCGATCCTCTCCACTGCATCCTGCAAACTCATTTTTCCAGGTCTCTGCTATCTGCCAGACCGGAGTTTCACATTATTAAGTCACAATCACAAATGTTTCATTCTACACAGAATGCCTACTTGCTACTACCATGCATACAAAAATAATAATTGTACCATATACAGATAAGCAACAGTAAAATAAGTGACATGAATAGTTGATCATTAAAAAAATCGGTGTTGTGATTAAATAAAAACAAAGCTCTAGACAGGCCAAGAAAAGTTCAGACAGACTGCCCAACTCAGTACAAACCCTGTGGCCTGTTACTAGTAATGGCAGCATTGTATTACTAGGCTACAGGGCTACAGATGAGCTAATCATGATGTGACTTCATGGTGGGTCTCTGAGCTTTTATTTGTTTGACATTTCAGATAATTGCATGGTTCTCTACTTCAGCTGTTAATTCTTTGGGTGTTCTTTACATTGATTTAATTGTTGGCCTTTTTTTTTTTTTTTAATGGGATTTTAGATATTCATGTGTATAGCTATAAAATGAACACCTGAGTAATGGAAGATTGTTTTCAAAGTGGGACCAAATGAGCCCGTTGCCAAAGAAGGAGTTCCACTGTGAAAGAATTTTGCTGCAGAGGTTTTAATTTCAGAATAATTTCTTTTCTATTAAGTTCCACTAGAAATAATATTAAAATGAAAATGGAGTAATGGGTCTTGTAGAGTGATCTAGGGAGGAAATAAAATTGAATTAAGGACAAATCACTTGGTCCAGTTTTGATGAACACATGGACCTAATATGATGAAGAAAGATCAGAGGCTTAATTCAAATTAATTCTTAATTTAAGAGTTAGAGAAAAGTTTCAAGCTACATTTCATACAAGTAAATTCAATCTGTTTATGAAAAAAAAAAAAAGGATCCCATTCTGTCTGTCTCCCATAAGGAATGGATCTTGAAAGTATTTAGTGTATATGTACATCTCAACACCACCACTAAGAATGGAAAATGTAGATAAGCAGTTTATCTGGGTTTAGGTGGTAAGGAATGCTTATTTATATGAGTAGGATGAGGATAAATGATGAGCAGAGGAGAATTTTTGTCTGTGTTTCCAAGCCTTTGACCTGAAGAGGTGAGAGCCTGCTCTTTACGAGCATATCAGGAGGAGATAGGAAGAGAAGCAGATCCGTTGGGTTTAGATTATGACAATTTGGTCCTCATCTGTTGTTTCTAGCTGTGACGGATAATTATCTCAGGGTTCAGTGATTTCTCTTACCTGCAATAAACATGCTGGCATTCAAGTTATATCAGCTCACTTACAATTAAGCACAAAAGCACTCAAATGGTTCCTATTCTCGAAAGAACAACAAAGATGTAGTATATCTTCATCATACAGCTTCAGCTCATAGTTATGTGAAGATATAGAATCTATAATGAAATATGGATATGTCCAAAAAAGTATCTCCTTATAGACAACAGGGTCTTCAGCAGCCTCATCCTTAATTGAGTTGACATTCGTTTAAATAAATAATCAGAACCTCAATGTTACTAGTACTGCAGGCAGAGTATGCTATAGCCTTGTGTTTTCATAGTGATCCACTAATTATACAATCAATTTATTGTAGAAGATTGGTTAGGCATGATTTATCCTTGG
This sequence comes from Eurypyga helias, assembly GCF_000690775.1. Taxonomy (NCBI): domain Eukaryota; kingdom Metazoa; phylum Chordata; class Aves; order Eurypygiformes; family Eurypygidae; genus Eurypyga; species Eurypyga helias. Next base: position 6,989 of record NW_010240482.1, on the reverse strand, counting down.
CAAATCCATGCTGACTGTTCCCAGTTATCTTGCCCACCATGTGCCCAGCAATGTCCTCCAGGAGAGCTTATTGTGATTTTCCCATAGACTGAAGTGAGGCAGACCAACCTGTAGTTCCTGAGAATGATCTGTTAGCACATTCTGAATTTGAGCGCAACATCTGCCTTCCTCTGGTCATTGGGGAACCTTCTCCCATCTCCATGATCTTTTAGCAAAGGCAGAGAGCGGACTTGCAAGGACTTTATCAGCTCTCTCAGCACTTTTGGATTCAGCCTATTGAGTACAATGAACCTGTGCTGGTCAAGTCCTTTCAAATGTTCCTTGATTCAGTTTTCATCTGCTGCTGGTTATTATCCTTGTCCCTGAATCCCTTCACAGGAGGCTTTGGAAAAGCTCAGGCAAATAAAACATTGAGTACTTCAGCTTTAAATAGTTGTTTAAAAGTCTACTGCAAGGCTGTTGTGTGCTCCACTACACTTACCTGTCAGTTGTGAGAACACTTAGGAAATCACTGGTAAACATCATCATTTCAAGACTATCAACTTTGTAAGATGTTAGTTCATGCATAAAAATTGTATAGCTTTTTCACTGCCTGAGCACTAAGCCTGGAAGGAGAATAGATAATGAGTTTGAAAGAAGCATTGCAAGGTGCAGGTACATCAGTCAGTATCATCTATTTTCTTAGACACATGTTTTGTAGCAAAAGAAAATCATAGAATCATAGAATCACATAACAGTTGAAATTGAAAGGCCCCTCTGTAGACGATCTAGTCCAACCACCCTGCTCAAAGTATGGTCACTTAGCGCAGGTTGCTCAGGGCATGTCCAGTCACATTTTGAATGTGTCCAAGGAAGGAAACTTCACAACCTCTCTGGAAAGCCTGTTCCACTGTTTGATCACCCTTAGAGTTAAAAAACTTTTTCTTATGTTTCAATGAAAAAATCAGGTTGAACTATCTTAGTCTTACCTGATGGGTTTCTTGTTAGCTAATTTTATTCGAGGAGAGTTGAACATCATCATAAGATTCATTTGACCTGTCAAAAAAAAAAAAAAAAGAATTCTTCTTCTAGATATCCTTCTTTCCACCGATAATGGAGTGGCATAGACAGATGGGTTTAAACATCTAATTCAGATGACAAGAATTCTACGAAGAGTCATTTTTTTTCCATATCACAACACATGGTCAAAAATTAAAAAGAATAAGCACCCAAACAAAAAAAATACTACTTTTTCTCTAGCACTATGGATTGAAAAAATTATTTCCAGTATTTAGGATTCAAAATATAGCTTATCGCACTCCACTGATAACCTCTAAAACTGTTGGCTAATATCAACCAGAGTTAAAAAGGGAGAGGCATCACACGAGAACTCAGCATCACATTTTGTGAAAATCAAGTTGGTTGATAATGAGGAAAGGGAGAGTAGAATTCAGTGTTTATCCATTTTGAGACGTAATAGACAACTAACCAACCTGACATCAGTACCAGATTTCCAGTCAGTGCACTCGTAATTCCAGCCTAGATACAGGACATGATTGTTTCTAGCCTTGAAAACAGAAAACAAACATGGAGCAAGGGAGATATTTGGCATATGATTAGATAGTATCACGAGAATTCAGGGAACACAGAGAACCTGGGGGTACTCTAGAGGGAGTAGTGGTGATGGATATGACACAATATATGAGAAGTGTGTTTCAGTTGCTTCACATACTGTTCCATACAGTACCTCACGCAGTTAGGAACTGAAATGCAATTGGCCAGGGTTCAGCCTGACAGCATATACCCTAATAGTCACTTTCTGCTCTCAGTTATAGTGCTATAAAAGTAGAATAACTCCCCCATTTGTTATGTTATTCCTAGTTATCACAAGGTGACCCATCTGTTTGTTTTCTCACGCAATGCATGGTTATGGCAAATTGAAATTCCCATCAAATCACAATACTTTGCATATACTTAGCAGAATCTAAGAAACCAAGACTTTCACAATGTCATATTCCTACTTGTCAAACAGAAGACTACCATCTGATTAACATTTTAAGTGTCAGAGTTGCTTGGATGACACATTTAGCAAGACGCAGAGTAATTTCAGCCATATGCTTTAAAATACTATAAGAGAGAAAGGAGAATTAAGCATAAGTGGAAGCCTAATCCATGGCCAAATCTAAAAAGATGGGTGTCTACATTTAGGCTCTGAAACCTGTAACTAATCATTTTCTCAACTGAATCAGTTTTCAGTAGAGCTGGCAGTCTAGATTACTCGAAATCCTCACATTTGCAAATTTAATGCAAGGAAAGCAATCTTATTTGGGATCAGAATCCTTTCTTGAGTTAATTTGGCAGGAACTGACACATGGAACCCTGGTGTAATCCCTTTGCTTTTTTGCTAGCCTGAGAACCATTAAGTGGGAACACATCCAGTAAGAAGTACATAAACCAAACTCTACTCACTAAAATTCAAAATCTGTCTATTCCATACGTTTCACAGAATCAGTTGGTCTGTGAAGATGGTATAGGCAAGTCAAAAGCCTTGCTAGTGTCAAGACAAACAACATCAACTGCTTTCCCCTCATCCACCAAGCTAGTTGTTTACTCACAGGAGGTGATCGTGTAGCTACTGCCTTATTTCTCCTGTCTCCATACTGACTACTGCCTATCATCTCCCTGTCTCTCATATGTTTGGAAAGAGTTTCCAGGATTATTCCAGAACTGAGGTGAGGTGGACCACTGTGTAGTTCCCTGGATTCTCCTTCTTGCCTTTCTTGAAGGTAAGAATGGCATTTGCCCATCCCCCAAAACCTCCCTGATCACCACAATCTTTGAAAGATAATTGAGAGCATCCTCAAAATGACATCAACCAGCTCCCACAGCACATCTGGGTGTATCCCATCAGATCCCAGCGACTTGTATATGTCCAGTTTTCTTTAAATGCTCCCCAAGCTGATCTCTTGCTTCTGACTTCACTTTTGTTTTCAGGGGTCTGGGTTTCCTGAAGGCAAATCATACCAGTAAAGACCAAGTCAAACAAGCCATTGAGTGCCTTGGCATTTTCCATGTCTTTTGGCATCAAGTCTTCTGCTCCATTCAGCAGCAGGCTCACATTTTCTCACATATTCCTTTTGCTCCTGAGTTACTTGTAGAAACTTTTCTTGTTGACCTTCATGTCACTTACAGCTTCAACTCCAGGTGAGCCTGGATTTTTTTAGTCTTTTCCAAGCACTCTTGGCCAGGCAGTCTTCTTGTTGAGGCAGTCTGTAGAGGATTTCCACTGCACCATCTCCCATGTTACTCTGTTCTCTAAACCTGACCCATAAGTTAGTGCATCATCTGTCCCAGTCCATGTCCATTCTTCTAGTGCTAATGTATGGGAAATACCTATAACATAAATCCATTATTCCAGCTAAAATTCAAATTTGTTTTCTGCCATAGAGTCAGAAAAAGCTGCTATATGGATGGGAGAAGGAAAGAAAAGCCATACAGAAGAGCAGCCTTACAGTATGACTGATGTGCACATATTTAAATTGCTATAAAAAGGGAGTAAGGTGGCAGGTTAGGGTGCTGCTTTCAGTTCATATTCACTTTGGAAGGGACAAACCTGACAAACCTTTATATCAAGTTCTTATTGTTATCTCAACTGATATCACAGTAACATGTCCAAGGAGCTGTAAGACTTCGCTATAGCTTGATGTCTAAAATATTAAATCACAGACATCTTGAAGAATGAATAAAGCTCCCTTCAGCCTCTTAAATTTAGACCAAGCAGACTACAAGAGCCCTCCAGGCTTGTAAACAGTTTAGCTAACAAAAGTCTCAAAACACATGTTATAAAACATGGTCTATTGGTCATTTGTCTCATTTCCCTATGAAAAGGGCTACCAATTATCCTATCATTTTCTGAAAGAGATGATTGTGACATAATCAGGAAAGGTTAGATCTGAAATATTTTGTGAAAAATATCTTAGCTAAGTTAAAGCTGAACCATTCACAAATATAACTGAGCCTCTATTAAATAAGGGTGTTAGCTAAGGTGATAACATCCTTGTCCATAAGGACAAAGTGAGGTATAAAACTTGCCTCAAGTGTGTGCAGAAATATTAAGTTCATCACTCTCTGAAGACCACTGTCAGACTGAGACCACAATCAAGTGTCCACCTTCACTTTTCTTGACTGCCTGCTCTGCTTGCAGCTGTCAAATCTAAAACCAGCTTACTATTGATAAAAGTTGCACTTATTCTAGTGGGAATGCTCAGAGGAAGGTTTCTTGTACGAAGAGAGGTTCAGAAAAACAGACATTCCCTTTAACACAGGGAGTATATCTCTGCTTTCAGAAAAAATATTCTGTACATTTATGAAGTTTGACCAATTAGACAATTTTGCTACCTGAACTGTGCTTCCCTCTTTGTTTCCTTTCATTTCAAATGTTTGTTTCTTTTCATTTTGAATGTTTGTTTCATTTGGATCTGCAGCTTACTTTCCCCTCGGAGACACTGCATCCAAGCTGGCTAAAGAGGAGATAGACTTGTCCAGATTGATGGCCATCTTAATATTATCCCCTCAACCTCTGTTTCTCCTGATAGACAAGGGCCCAGAGCTGTAGCCATTCTTCCAGGTAGTTATGTGCAGCTAAGCAAAAAACTGAACACAGGAAGTCATAATTTCCTAGGGACTTAGCAATCCAGTCATGTCTGATAAGGTTTACTGAGCTCTTTGGAAAATGAGTACATAAATCTGCCCTTGTACTCATGTAATACCTAGGAAAATGTTCCAGTGTTTCAGTGTAAGTCCAATAGCATATTTGACAATGTTATTTCTGCAGATGTGTAATACAATATGCTTTTTCAGACATTTGAGCAATAATATCCATTACAGTATTCTTCAGGGTTTTACAAGTTTGTACTCTTTTGTTTTCTTTTTGTTGTCATTTATTTAACTTTCCTTAACTGTAATTGACATGCTGCATCATATTACCAACATTTCATATTATTATTTAATGAACAGCCAAAAAAGATATGTCAGCAGGATGATTATACTTACACATTTCACTGTACCAGAGAGGAAAAATGGCACTGCAATCCAATAAAAAGGAACTGCTACAACAGAGAGTTGAAAATACAAGGTGGCAGCCTAGAAAAAACATGTATTGCTTTTCTGTGGATAAGGAAGACATTATTTTAAAAACACTGTGGACATTTATATTTTTCTAAAAGAAACATACATTTAGATGCTTCCCAGGTCTGAGGGAGGAATTTAAATCTGTAAGCGAATTTCACCTTTAGGAAAGAGCTGTTAGCATTCAAACTCACACACTCCTGCTTCTAGGAGAAGCAAAGTGACCCCTGTGGGTAGATGGGGGAAAAAAGATACCAAGGAACAGACTAGTAAGAATCAAGTTAAAAACAAAAACAGAAAAATTGTTGACTAAATGCTCTACAACTGGAAGGCAGAAAGGATGAAAGTAAGAAATGGGCAAGTAAGGACATAACGTGTTTACCTGTGGAAGAAGAGCTCCGGGGGAAGAACAGAGACAAAGCCGGACATTTCCACAACTGTACATCTTGCCAAATTTAAGAAGTCACAATACACCAGACTGTTCAGATAAATACAAGTACAAAGAATCAATAAAGTTTTTCAAGTATGAAAGAAACATTTAATACTTGTCCCCCGTGTGTCGTCCCCGCCCCCCCCTTTTATTTCTGTGTTGACTCTTCAGTTTTGCATATATACAGATCTACTTACAGATCTAGTTTAGGTAGGTGATTGCTGTCTGAAACAGGGACTGCTCTGTAATGCCTACAAACATTGATAAACCCAACAGTTTCCATTCTCTGCCTGGGACTCTCTGATGTTACCAAATATACCCTTTAGTTATGTTCACAAAATGGTGTATACTGCAGGGAAAAATGATTTTTAGAATATTTTATGTCAGCAAGCCTATTGCATAAATAAATGTCAAACACATTGCAGGTTAAAAAGTTCAGATAATTTATGTGAAGATTTAGGCACCTAGATTTAAGTGTCTCAGCAAGCCAGAAACCTTTGATGGCAGCCAGTGGAGATCTGGCCTGTACAGGTATGGACTCTGGAGAGCTATTTGACCCTTCTGAAAGCAAACACCTACATTTGGTCAGCTAAATAGCTCTCTATACTAAGTTGACTGACTTGATTAAATCTCCTTTGATTATAATGGGGGCTTAGATGCTTGGCTCTGAGGTTAAAGGTGTTAATAGTAGTCTTGACATTATAATTAGAGAGAGAACAGCCCTTATATGTGGCAGAACTAAAATAATCTATGTTGCTTTAATTGCTTTTCTCAAATGGTGCCCAGCTGGACTGGCATTGTGTCATGTATCTGTAGATGTCTGAACATTTATCTGAATCTTACCCTTAGATCCAGAACTGAATGAGAACATTGTTTAACTCCTCATTAAAACAAACAAACAAACAAAACCCCATAAACAAACAAACAAACAAACCAAAACCCACAAAACTTAAGAATTTCAAAATTCTTAGATAATTCTTACATACAGTCACTGCTATAACTTTTCTATCCATCATATTTAAAAAGTCATGGCAGTCTGGTGAAGTTTCCGCCAGTCAGTCTCACCTCTGTGCCTGGCAAGGTCATGGCGCAGATCCTCCTGGA
>NW_010240482.1:0-224 GCF_000690775.1 Eurypyga helias | reverse complement strand
AGTTGATGGGTGACAGCCAACATGGCTTCACCAAGGGCAAATTGTGCCTGACTAATACGGTGGCCTTCTACGATGGGGTCACGACCTTGGCGGTTAGAGGATGGGCAAATGATGTCATCTACCTGGACTTGTGCAAAGCCTTTGATACCACCCTGCACAACATCCTTGTCTCTAAACTGGACAGACATGGATTTCACAAATGGACTGCTTGATGGATAAAGAAC
>NW_010240481.1:0-18637 GCF_000690775.1 Eurypyga helias | reverse complement strand
CAGCTGATCTCTGACATAAAGAGCACCACCCCCCTCCACGTCTCCCCCTTCCTGTCTTTCCTGAAGAGCCTGTGTCCTTCCATTCTGACACTCCAGTCGTAGGAACCATCCTACCACGTCTCCACGATTCCGATGAAGTCACAGCCCCTCACTCGTGCACATGCCTCCTGCTCCTCTTGCTTATGCTCCTCCCCATGCTCCGTGCGTTCCCATAGAGGCATTTAAGGTGGGCTCCCGATGAAGCTGGCTTGCAGACTGGAGCATCTGGCATTGCCCTGTTCTGCCTGCCAGGTGTTTTCCTGGTGAGCAGTGATTCTTCTCCAGGCTCTGGGCATGTCTATGTCCCTACTGGTTTTGCCCCCCTCCCTCTTCCAACCTAGTTTAAAGCCCTATCAATGAGCCCTGCCACTGTGTGGGCTAGAACCCTTTTTCCTGTCCCAGACAGCTGGACACCATCCGTCACCACCCGGCCTTGTGCCATATAAACTTGCCCATGCTCAAGGAACCCCAAGGTCCACCGTTCACACCAGCCTCTGAGCCACGTGTTGATCAGGTGTGCTTTCCTGTTTCTCTCAGTACCATTCCCTGCTGCTAAAGGGATTGAGGAAAACAACTCATTCCATATGCCACTGCTTATGAAACCCATGCAAGTTTTTCTAAGCTATATATAAAGACAATCTTGCAAAAAGCACTGCTGGAGTGGTAAGAGAGTTTTTCAATTCAATAGCTCTGCAGCTCTAACAATAGAAGGCTGCATTTGCAAGTTCACCACTTTCCCCACAGTGTCAGTCATTAAAAAAGAGCACTCTCTCCTATCAAATGTTGTATTTCAACCCCTGCCCTCTTATTCTGCCAATTCCCACTGCTTGTTTGAGCTCAAAGAACTGCTTCACAGATCTCCTCCTCCTGCTCTCCCTCTCTGTCAACCCGCACATACTACTCCACCACCTATTAATTCCTCCCATAAAATCTTTATCCACCTCTCTTCAGAGTAAAGTCAAGCTGCTCCCCAAGTAGGACGTTTAATGGCCAAACCAGGCAATAACTGACTGCATCCAGACCTGTAGTCTGAGTCATGGCACAAAGACACGAAAATCACCATGGGGGAAGCAATACGACAGCTCCCGAACCCCTCTCCAGCTATTCCACAAGCAAACATCCAACTGCATCTTGACTAATTGCTCAGCATCTTCTTAAAGTCACTCTGTATTAAAGCCTTTTCTTTCTGCACTTCCTACTTACGTCTATAGACAAAGAAGGAATCCCCAAATTCGTGGATAAAAGGCTTAAAATACGCACTAGCCAGCAGCAGGAGAGCACACTAAAGCTACACCTTCAGTAAGGATGCAGCAGGTGCAGGTTACCCACTTTGCCCACAAAATTAGGAAATTAGCCCCCAGGCCACAGCTTGTCTTCAATTCAACAACAAAAAGGTTATGTATAATTATTTTTTTGTAACCAATTACTTGTTACAACGGCAGGAAAAGTCAGCATAAATTCTCTGACCCACCTAATACACAGATTTTAAGCATGAGTGAAGCAGCAGTACAGCAAGATTGCAGGATGCTTTAGAATGTTGGTTAATTAAGTGCTCTTAATATAATTATGCATACTATACAGTAAATCATATTTTTATTTCCTTGCTATGAAATTTGCCTTAACTCTCTTACCTGTCATGTTTAATCACTCTATTTCTCCTAAAACAATCAGTAGTGGCATGTTCAACAACATCAGAATCAGGCTTCAGGAATCCTTTAGTTGCAGCTCATTCATCCTCAGAGACAACAATTTAATTCATGCTACACTATCAAACAACAAAACAATAAATGACATCACTAGTATTTCACTCTAGTCCTCACGGTTGAAAACAGCTTTGTTGTGGTCAAATCCCCAATCCTCTCCAAGGGTTAAAGACACTGACTCCCTGCTCCTAAGTGCTTCTAAACTTCTAACACCACTCCAAAAGATGGGACAAACGAACAACCAGTGGTTCACCATGATGCGATCCAACCTACTTCTTTCTTAGCCACAGCAACTATCCTGGCTGATCAGGCAGATGTGTACAGATCAGTATTATTTGTTAAAGCTTCCGACACTGTCCTGTGTAATGTTCTTATATGGAAAGCAAGACAATTTAGGTCAGGGCTGCCGCTGATTTCCACCGAGAACTCCGTGAACCTTGAAGTAGAAGCTCTCAAGAGAGAGGAAGAAAAACAAAAAAACTATTTTGCTGTCATTTGCTGCATAGCACTTCATTCAGGGAAAAAAAAAAATGATAGGATTGAGTTTGCATCTGGTTGAAAATGTACTAAAAAAGAAGTCTCAATTCCCCCCTCCATTGCATCAGCATTTCAAGGTGTTCCTGCAATGATCTTATTTGTAGAGCTGGCTTAACTAATCCCCTGAGATCACTTACTTCTGCATTACACTACTAAAGAATCCTCTTTTCTGTAAGGGAAGGCAATTTCTGGGTCTTTCACCTGAATCCCTTTTCCCTTAGAAAATTGGTATCATCAGCTTAGAAACCCTAAGCGACAAAATCATGTATTGCCCTGAGTCAACAGCCAGAACACTCATCTCTTCACAAAAAAGCCTCCAACAAACCACTTGTCAACAGCAGATCTCCTCAATTTACTGTTAAATCCACACCGATCTGCTGCTGCCATCGATACCACCCAACATACAAGAGTGTATTCAGACCAAAATCCTCTCCTGCACTGCACCTGACTAGCAGCAGCCAAAAGCAGATGCCCAAGCACAATTAAGGAACAGAGCAACAACACAGTGACATTGCCTCAAAAACTTTGCCTGTTTGTCACATCTTTCCGAAGACTATTCTGTATATCAGCCCAGACATACAAGTACAAACAGCTCCAACTCCACTAAGCACAGTTACGTAAATAACAAAAAGGCTGCAGAATGTATGAATGTAACAAGAACAGAAGAACTGGTCTATGACTAAAGTGGAACTACCAATTACAACTGCTTTCCACGTAGGCTGAAAACTACTTCTACTCATTAAACACCCACATGGATCTATCTGGAATCAGAGATTCAGACTTTCTTAGGCTGCAGACTGTTCAAATCATGATTACACCCTAGACAGCATCCCAGGGTATCCCCTTGTGCTAGTGTTCCTTTATATTACTGTTACAGGAATCCCAGTGCACAGCCAACAGAAAGGGAAAAACAACACAAGACTCTCAACAAAACTTGCCAACATCCTACCCCAAATTCCCTTCCATTGGTCCTGCATAGCAAGAAATGATCTCCTGCTGTTTCCAGCGTCCAATACCTGCATTCCCGTACTGAGAAGTGACAGGATGCCATAACCAGGTACCGCCGCCTGTAACAGGACTAAGAAAACAAGTTCCACCACACAGAACTGAAGGAGTTGCTACTTTGTATAATATGATAGCATCCTCCCAGCATTTATTTTCATGGCTCCACTGCTCATTATCATAGAATCACTGGGTTGGAAAAGACCTTAGAGATCATCCAGTCCAACCGTATCTGTCCACCACTAAACCATATCTCTCAGCACTTCATCCACCCGTCTCTTAAACACATCCAGGGATGGTGACTCCACCACCTCCCTGGGCAGCCTGTTCCAGTGTGTGATAACCCTTTCGGTGAAGAACTTCTTCCTTACATCCAATCTAAACCTCCCCTGGCGCAGCTTGAGTCCATTCCCCCTCGTCCGATCATCTGTCATTAGGGAGAAGAGACCAACACCCACGTCTCCACAACCTCCTTTCAGGGAGTTGTAGGCAGTGATCAGGTCTCCTCTCAGCCTCCTCTTCTCAAGGCTAAACCAGCCCAGTTCCCTCAGTCGCTCCTCATAAGACATATTCTCCAGACCCTTCACCAGTTTTGTGGCCCTTCTCTGGACCACAAAATTGCTTTTCACAATTATGAAAAGCTTTTGATGCTTGCCTTCAGTAATTAGTCCTTACTGGTTTTTTCAGGGAACGTGGCTGAATGGACCTCAGCCATCCATCTTCAGAAACCTGTACACTGTGACCCAAGCCTTGCTTACCCCAGCACACGTGCCAGTAAATGAAAGATCTGGAATTGATCCTGCAACTTATGTTTTTGAGCTCTTCTCTCCCACACTGCAGGTAGCACACCCCAGAACTCCAGCGCTTTCCTAGCTGCTGAAGGGATCTCCATACCTACGCTGGCATGCACGACCCCACGCACTGAGCTACATGCACACAGAGCTCTGCAATCCAATCACCTTTCTCCAGGAAACCAGGAGAATACAAAGACTTTCCATCTCTTCTGAAGAGATAATTCAGCATTAAAGAGGAGGCAAGTTCTCAAAAAGCACCTGCACATAACAAGGTTTTAAACTTCATGGCAGCAGAACTCTGGAGCATCTTTAGAAAAGACAGATATTTAATTACTGAATATGGTAGACGCAAACAAGATGCATCCAAGATGTCTCAGATCAGCAAAAGACAAGGATAGATTGTCCTACGGATTGATCCCTGCGGATCATTTTATGGACAGATCCCTGTGGATCTCATCACAGGTATCCTCAGTACAGCCAGAACAATTCATTTCAATCTATGGTGCTGGGAGCAAAAAAACCACTATTCGTAACATGAGCAACAGTAGGAGAGGTGACAGGCACTCCAGTTTCTGTTTTCCAGCACATCTGACAGTGTATTGGCACTCAACTGTTCCTCTATGTAATCAGCTGAGGGTGACTTACCTTTAAGACTTCCATCTTAAACCCGCTGTCTGATGTAGGTCCATCGGGCATTTGCAGGGCCTGAACAAACGCCTCTGTGAACTGCTGCACCACAGGAAAAATCAGGACTTTGGCCGCACCCTGGACAGAATCAATGCAAACCCAGGTGAATACTAGAGACAGAGCCCCCACGCCTGACAAGTAAAGCACTAGAAGCAACGGAAATTGCTCTTTTCTGCTACAAAACCCAAGAGGGACTCATGGCAACTGCAGAACATTGCAAAGTCACATGAAATACTTGTTTCAGACATCACCTTAGCTCCTTCCTCAGGCTGGGAACTAAGCTCAGCTGGAAACAGCACAGCAGAGACTGCTACAAAACACACACCTAGATCTAAGCTAATCACTTCAGACTCTAAACAGAGATCCAGACAATCCAGCCCAGAGAGCCTCAGGAGTATCGTACATCTTCCTGAAGAGGCACTTTCATTTGATTAGATGAATCATGCCCTGCACCCTACCACCCAGACCCCCCCGGCCATAAAAGAAGCCTGAGGTGACTACAGCACACCCAAGCAACTACACTGAACCCTGCAGAGGGCATTTATCTCCCTCCTGAGCCACCCTCCTCCAAACCAAACAAGCTCTTTGTGAGCAAGTATCAACAGCTGGCCTGAAGATTACCATGATGATTCTGCCTAGAAAAATGCAGCAAGTATTTTTCCAGATGTCAAAGCACTCCATAAGCAGCGCTTGGCAGAGCAAGGATGCTGGACAAAAATAGTTTTATTGAAAATATGACCCAAAACTCTATGGCTCAGACAGCAAAGTTGTATGTTTAAATCAGCTATGAAATACCACCTTAGCAATTAAAAAAAAAAAAAGCAGTATTTTAATAAGTCAATTTTCAATAGAAAAAGGTGTTTTGGTTTTTGTTTGTTTGTTTGGTTTTTTTACAACATGAAGGACACTTCTAACCCTCCTACAGAATAAGACAGTGGGGAGCTACTACTATCTTTTGGATACTGGTACCAGCTGCATGACACTACTGGGTAAGTAACCTTGTCAGAGCAGTACAGATACGGTGTGATGATCAGAACTTCCCAAAAACCAGCAATGAATTGCTCCCTGTGCAAACAGGGAGGAAGCAGCAGATATAGCCACTCAGCAACAGCAAGCCACTAGATTGAGAGTCACCCTCACCTAACCTCACCCTCCAAAAAGTTAAAAAGAAACATTTGTTGTATGGGAAGTCTGGGAAACCCACTTGTCAAAGGCCACGTAAAACGCAGATGTGCTCAGAGCCAGACAGGAGACTCACATCTAAAGCTCCCTAATTGCATAGTGGTTTTTTCCTAACAGCTATTCTTCTAAACTTCGGGTTGGTTTGGTTTCCACCACCCCTTTGGGGAAAAAAGGCTAACATGCATGCTAAAGCAACTGATGAAGTTCCAGGAGCTTGGAACCAATGCCTTGTCCAAGGGGCAGAAAACTGCTCATCCTAACCCAGACTGCCAAGGCCCAGCAATTTATCAGGACACACGGTTCACCTGGACACTGGAAGCTATGACAGGGATTTCCAAACAAAGAGATGATACACTATCTCCTCCTCCTGCTGACTCCCCTTTCTTTGTGCTGTTACAAGCATGTCTGTTGATATGTCACAAGTTAAACTTAATTATGCAAACCAAGCCACAGTATCGAGGCTTGTATGTAAAGGAGGGAGCTGGCCACTTACATGTAGTATATTACACCCTCTTCCCCAAAACTACAGGTGACAGTACAGAATTTTCCAACATTTCCTTTTCATATTAACAATTATTTAGAACCTCGCTCAGTCTGAATTCAATGTATGTTGCAGGGTAAGTTAAACTCTTGCCTTTTCCAATTCCTCCATGTTACAGATCATATGGGCACAAGTGGTAAATATCTCCACTGCACGCGACCTTGTGCGAATACCATACACCTAGAAGAAAGTTTAAATAACAGATCAGGAACACAAGATACTTTTATTTCCTTTAATTTCCTTTTAATTGCATTTATTTTCTGCTTTAACTGGATGCTCTTATTTTATCATTGGCTTCAATATCTTTGCTGAAACATTATCTGACATCAACTATCACATCATCAAGGAATTCTTTAAGTCTAGCTCATACTACAGTACCGCTTAACCATTAAATCTGGAGTTTCTCTGCCCCAAGAAACATTCCCACTAATGCCAGTCAGTACCAAGTTAACAGTGAAGATCATACCTCTGCCATTGTGAAAATTTTGTACATCTCTGGTAGAATAACAGGAGCGACAAGTGGCATCTGTGTGTCTGTCACTTCCCGTGTGAATTCTAGAAAATGGAAAAAGAAGGGAAGTTCTTACAAGAAAACAATTTTGTAGGCACCAGCAACAACAGGATCTTTGGGAAACACTAAGCATATTGGAAACATGTTGATTCGTACTTGACTACACCACTGTCATCTGGCCTACCCATGGCAATCCTTGAAGGCAAGCAGAAAAGTGTTACACTAAAAATTGCAGGTATCTGGAAAACAGGGTGTGACAATCGACGTTCCGTCTGAGTTATAACCTGAAGCACAGAACCTCCTTCCTCAGCTTTCATGACACTTACTGAGCATGCAATTCAACAGTGACCAACAGGCATCACACCCAGGAGATGAGAAGCAGCAAATTCCAATTTCTCCCATTCGGAGTGAAAAGCTCTAAGATACTAAAGTAAGGAACAGCCTAAACCACTTCCTACATCAGCCTTTCCAAAGCTCTCACATACACATACCTGTAAGCACTCTCATGGCTCCGTGCACTGCATTCACATCTCCACTAACCAGCATCTCCATCAAGAGATTGAAAAGCTCGGGCCAGGCTTCGGGCCAGTCCCAGTGGGCTATTGCTGAAACTGCATAAGCAACGCTCGAGCGCACTTTGCTGATCGATTCTCTCAGCCCATTGGGTAGGAGCTCCCTAATAGCAACTTTTGCCTGTAGAGAATAGCATTATTTAGCAAAACGGATTCCCGGTCATAAAACAATATAATAAAATTTTTATACCTGTACCCTGATATCAATTCAGTGTTGGTTTTACACAATGAACAATGAGACACAAACACCTTGCACACTACAGCCCATAGTTTTTTAATGGAAAACTGCAGGGTGTGTTTTAACACAGCCCCCTTCTCACACAGAGCACTTGCCAAGCATACAGTGAAGAATTCACAGCTGCGACAAGACAGGATACAGATACCTACGTGGAAGACTTCCAGAGTCAGCAGAGAGAAATCCCAGCTCCAGTGTCAGGGAGTATGTTTGCTTACTTTGGAAGATTTTAGTAAATGAGAACTAGTCACCCAACCATGAAGGGATGGAAGAAAAAAGGCCGTGCTTCTGGAGCACAATTCACAAGATCTATTTCAAACAACTATCTCCGGATGGGATGAATCAGACCCCAGATGTGAAAGATGGTCCAGTCAACAGGCAAAGGGCTGAATCTCTGGCCATTTTAGCTGTTAGATGGCCGACTGAACAGATTGTTAATGAAACCCAGGAGACCTTTAAACTGAAATTGTCATGGGAAAACAGCCTTTAAGTCCCAATCTGAAGAACACAAGATTTAGCAGATCTCTGAAAAAGGACTTCCAGAATCAGTATTTGTAAAACTCACAAAGCAGCTTTCTTCTAGTCTTGATCTTAGAGTAGCAGAAACCTTATGGCTGAACTTTTCCTACAGAAATTAGCCCAAGTTTCAAGTCTAGTGTTGTTTTAAGCAACTGAAAACAGATTTTTAAAATGGAAAATGTCAGGAAACCTTAACTGAAGCCATTAATCCTTGTAATACACAGGGGCACTGACACTTCTTTATCCATCAAGAACATTAACTTTGTAGGTGGTTTAAGTGTCTCAAAGTAGACAACGTGAAACCAAATCTTACCCTTTCTGTGGTCTCCGGAGGTCTGAACTTTTCTGACTGTGAACACCAGTGAGTTTCCACATATTGTTTCAAAATTACAGAGGCTAGCTGTAATAGAAGAGAGGTCAAGAATCAGTAACAAACGTGCAACCAGTGTCAACCCTGACCAGCTTGAGCAGTCTCCCATCCCACCACACTGCTTTCAGAGGGGCAACTGGGCTTGCCAAAAATACAAAATCTTTCTGAAACAGACAAAAAAGCACGCTACTTTAATAAAAAGATGAACTGATGGTCATTCATTAAGCAATGATGGCCTGTACAGCACTGACACCAGGCAGCAGCTTTATTTCCCCACCTCTAAAAAGGCAGAAGATACAGGCCACATGGTAACTAAAGAAATACAGAACCTAAATTTCCTTTTCAAGGAGGAAAACACCTACAAAAAAGGGTACTGCAAAGGCAAACCACACAGTCAACAGCTGATGCCTGCTGTCGCCTGCTGTCCACCTGGTAAATTGTGCCCGTTCCCAGTACAGTATTGTCTCAGCACCAAGTTTAAGTCCAAAAAGCACTATTTTCAGAAAAGGGAAGTTTATAGCACCTGAATAATGTTGAAGGAGAAAGTAACGACTCTAGAGAAACGTAAAAGAAAATGGAGAAGTAGCACTGAGAAGCTACCTCCACATTTGTCACCTGGAAACATGAGAGAATATTTTAAAAAAACAAGGAAACTACCATCAAAATCCTTTCTACAGTGCAGGTGAACTCACCTGACGGATGGCCAGAGCTCCCTGGGGATCTACAGTCAGTTCTGCTAAATGAACACCAAATTCTGCAGCGGGGGAAAAAAAAAAAAAAAAAGAGTTGGTATTATAACTTTTATTCCCACACAGCAAAACTCATCAACATTTTTGGAGAAAGACATCATACCAGCTGAATGACTCATATGTGGGAAGGAGAAGACAACTCCAAAGCGTAGCTACTCAGATGAATCATGAGCATTAATTCTCCCTTGTGCTCTATGCACAAACTTCATTTATTTTCTCAGCATCTTATTTCTTTTTCTCATGGGCAAAAAATTTTGCAATGCAGGTTAATAACAAGCAATTGATTTACAACTTAAAAAAAATAATCTTCAATGTAATATCATTAGCCAAGTCCCTGCGAGGGGGATGCATGGGTAAGATCCAGGATGGGGTAAGGCAGAAGACCATCAGCCAGCAGTCCCTTTTCAGACAACCTGGGTTCATCCTGAGAGTGCTTTGGAAGTATCACTTCAGCTGTCCCAAAACATACCCTAAGATAGCTCAGAACACATCAAGTGCCTTCCCAAGCAAACCCTGCCCGAGCACAGACACCAGAAAATGCAAGGACAGCCAGTTGAGCTGCCGGACCTTCTCCAGTATGAAAAACGCCCAGAAAGAGCAAGAGCCTCTTCTAGTCGCCCAGCAAGTTCTGTAACGAAGGCAGTATTAAAACGCTTGTACCGATTCTGTCGATGGCTGCACACAGGAAATAAAAACCAGGAAGAGCAGTTGTTCTGGTATGGTAATCACAGATGACTCGATAAATTTGTTTAAAATTGCAAATTTAAGCTCCAGGTAGCTGATAACTGTACTAAATACATCATTAAATTTCACTAGTCTGCTTAAGAAATGCATTTGTGGGGTTTTAGTTCTAGGAACTGTGGGGCAGAAGATATGCCCCAAGGTCCTGCTAGCACAACATGACTCCCACAGACCGATAAATGTGCTTACAGCACCCCTGACACCAGTACGGAAAATTCTTCTGAAAGAGGGTTTTGCAGCTTTCCTCAGCAGCATATTTGAGCACTTCACAAATGTGGTTATCTGAGTTTCTCCTAATATCCACCCCACTTGTAAGAGGCTTTTCTGGGCTGGGAGATAATTGTCTCTCACTTTCCATGCCCAGATCCTTCAACCTTTCTTCATGGATCATGCATTTAAAAAAAAAGAAGAAAACCCGCTCTTGTCCTAGCTGCAAAAGCAGGGAGCCTCATTCTGACACGTACTTAACATAATACTGCTCTTAATTGTAGCAGTAATTATTCTTCTTGTTGTCTGCAATATTCCAGACGAGTATGGCACTGCATTCCAGCCACATTTTTAAATGGTATAAGGGAACTAAAATGACAGAATAAATGCAACGGGCTCCATGTAGTTGTAACTCACTGTGACTATTTTGCAATCTCTAAATCTGTATGCATATATGCATTTGATTTTTTTCCCTTTACATCCAGTACTCTACTTGATTTACAATACTCTTTCTAGGCCTTTATTGTTTTTTTCCTGGCTGGCTGGGAACTTTCTGTCTTTATCATGAGTAACTGCAGTTCAAATGCACTTCTTCATAAGTGCTTCCTTCGCCTATATTTTGTAGATTTGAGATATCAGAAACAGCAAGTCTTATTCCCAAGATAAAGCCTGTAAAACCAAAAGATTGGAAACTTTTAATGAAGGGCCTGGCACTGGGAACACTTAGCAAACACATTTCTTCCAGCTCTGCTTCTCCTCTCCATCAACCTCAATATCAGTGAAATCCTACTCTCCAACTCTCCTTCACAATCAAGCTCCATCTACCACATAACCTACTACCTCCCCACTCCTAGCTTTCAGGAGAAATTCGGCTGGACCAAACAAAACAAATAGTATTAAGCAAGCAGAGAGGAATAAACGAGCAGCTGCTGAATCACCACATTTCACATCCGGCCGTGTTGAAGTGGTCCAGCACCGAGCCCAGCTCAGTACATCCGTACGGAGCTGGTTCAAGAGCTGCTGCAAGTCCCTTTTAGCTGTCTCTGCGGGGGGCAGAGGCAGGCAGCAGTGGAAGAAGAGGCCATGGTAGCTGCTGCAGCCAGAGGTGAACCCACTGCCCCACGGCCACCAACACTCCACATCAAAACAACACTAAGTTTGCAGAGATCAGACCTCAGAACCCCAGCAGCATCAGAAATCAAGTTCCCTTTACCCAGCATCTGCCCGCCCCTTGTGCATCGCAGTCTTCAGCTACACCGTCTTCCACGGGACCAGTTTTCAGCAATGCCATCATAAAGAAATTCAGGTGGAAAGGGACCTCGGGACGTCATCCCGCCCAACCTCCGGCTCAAAGCAGGCTCAGCCACGAGGTCAAACCAGCGCAGAGCACAAGGGCACCTGCACACAGACTAGAAAGAATATCAAGTAAGTTCCTAATTCTGAGCCGTAACTTTTTTACACACTACAAATGTGCTTCTTTGAAGAACTGCTTCAGCATCCATCATGACTAAATGACTCGACTAAAAGCACTTTTCTTCAGGACACCTCTGAAGACTACAACTGTATTTTCCTTGTTTCTCAGGAAAGAGCAGAAAGATCTTAATCTTGGCCTTAGCCAATCTTCTCCAATATCCATGAAATAAATCCCTCTTTGCAACTTCTCACTGCACTCCCCATGTCCGCAGCATTTGACAGTGCAAATAACATTGTTTGCTACAGTGAATAACATTTCTTCCTGGAAGTCAGATATCACGTGTCCCACTTTCGTCATTTCTGGTTTCGATTTCCCTGTTAAAAATTCAGTTCAAAAAATTCACAGAATCTTAGAATCACAGAATGGTTTGGGTTGGAAGGGACCTCAAAGATCACCCAGTCCCACCCCCTGCCATGGGCAGGGACACCTTCCACTAGACCAGGTTGCTCCACGCCTCATCCAGCCTGGCCTTGGACACTTCCAGGGCTGGGGCATCCACAGCTTCTCTGGGCAACCTGTCCCAGCGCCTCACCACCCTCTCTGGGAAGAACTTCTTCCTGATATCTAATCTAATTCAGTGCTGTTTATCCATTCACAGGATTACCACCCACATCTGCTCATCGTCCACTCTACCATAATTCAAGGTACAGCCGAGAGACCACCCATATAACCACATATTGTGCTCATGTTTGTAGATTCTCCAGAATCCCTCCTTCCACACAGCACCCAGTTTTATGGCATAAAATCATGTATTCAATGGCACCCAACCCAAGACAGAAATTAGTCTCAACACCATATGCATCAAAACTGTTGTGTCGGGAAGGAGCTGATCAGAAGCAAAATCATGCTGAACTGGTGAAGCACAAGTGATGCTACAAGTCTCACGCTACCATTGTCCCTACCACTGTTCTGACACAAACGGATGGCAAATATCATCAGGGAATCAATGGAATTTTAAGGCATCATACTAAATGTGCTGAGCTACTTACTCTGGAAGAGAAGACACTGAAAGAACGTCTACAAGACCTGTAAAGGCAATATTAAAATCTGAGATCACTTTCAAATCAAAGCATCGGTTGTCTCCTGCACAGGCCTAGTCTAAAACAAGATGAACAAGAAACATTAAAGAAGGTCAGCGTGCCCAGATCCCAGATTAACACAAGTCAATTTGCCAAGGTCAGCACCGTTTTCACAGTCACCTGCATATCTCAGCTTCTGGCAACAAACGACCTCGCAAAGGACGGAGCTGAAGATGCCTTCTCCTACACAAGATGTCACAACTTAAGCCATGCTAAGACAGGCTTATAAATACCTTTTCTACCTGCGAAAAGGGCAAACAGAAACACAGTGTAGACAGTCAAAAGAAAGGCAATTCTCCAGCCTGGAGCCATTCATCTATCACCACCACACTTCCAGAGCCCAAGAGCCAATAGCTCAGAGACTTAATCCTGTCACCACAGAACATCAAACTCGTTATCTAACCAGGCAAGCAGTTAGCAGTAGTTTTCAACTGTGTAAGAAGTTGGAATGAAAACTCCTTATCAGAATAATTTAGAGGAATGCCTTACAGACACTTTTCCTCTTCCCAGGGCAAAGGGCGATCCCTCCTTGTGGACATGCCCCTCCTTCAGGGCGACTGTCCCTGCTCTGACATTCCTGGAGATGGCTTGGCCTCCAAACGTGTTCTCCAATATAGAAAGATCTAGAGGAAGAGATAATTTTTACACATTACAGAACTACACTCAAGTCATACAGCATCAGCTGGAGCACGCACACATGTGCCATCAGAGGTGGTGTATGACGTTACCTGGTTGGGTCAGGTAACGGGAATGGAAACACCATCCCCACGTCACCGGGAAGAGGTCAATGGCAGAGCTGAGCCACGCTTGACACGTGCACAGCAGTGCCTCTCCCCAGCCTGGCACTCTCATTTCCCTGCCTTCGCCTCAACAGTCTCAGACATGGCTTTTATCTATGTTCCATTAAGACCTAGAGACAACAAAGGTCACCAGGTGAGCTTTTCTCTTTCCAGAGACTGACAATAATGCCTCTCCCATCCCCAACCTGCCAGGTGGTGCCTCTGCCCATGCTTTCTCAGCATCCAGAAGACACAGAAGCAGGGAAGGGACTGAGTCACTGGGGGCATGTTTGGAAGTTGCTAAAGGGTGACACGGCAGGAGGAAACTGCCACCATTTCCTTACTCCAGAGCCGATGTTAGGTATTCCTCTAGAACAGCTGTATCAAGTCAGACAGGAGACTCCTCTTGGACAGATCGGCCTGTTCCAGAGACTCACCTCTGACTGCGTTTCTAACCATCCCTTGTACAAGCGCTGGCCAGATTCAGCTGCTTCAGGGAGCTCAGCTGCATCCTCACAAAAAGCTGAACCATCCCAACTGGGCTAAACGCTGCACGGCGGAGAGCAGGCACGAGCACAGGACATCAGGCACACGCGGGGAGAGCAAACTGCTGTACTGGCTTAACCACGTTACACAACCCAACCCGCAAGCAGCTTAAGAGAAGAGGTGAGGGCAGAGCAATGCTCCCCCAACACACCCCCTCGAAAATCATGGCGTTAAGAACCTCCTGAAGCAGCGTTGTATCCGACCAGTGCATGTAATGGTTCTTGACGAGTTTTTCCTTTCAGGAATGTCAAAGCGTTTATAAACCATTTCCACCTTTAACACCCAACAGCAATGAGCTCCACAGTTTGCACACTGGGAGGAACAACCTCCTTCCTTCTGCTTGTTTCAGACTCATTTGCATCTGATCTGAGCTTTATGAGAAGTCACAAATATTCACTCCCACTCACCTTCTCTGTTGCTTATGATTTTAGAGTCTCCACCTCTGTTAACTTTTTCCCAGGCAGAAAAGTCAATGTATTCACTCCTTCTGAGAACAGCAGCTTTTCCACACCTCTGTGACTGTCTTTGCTGCATTTTACTGCCCCGTTTTATCCCTCCCGCGAGGAGCAAGCCAGTAACGCATGCAGCACTCGGGCTGCAGAAGCATGAGGAATTTATGTCGCGCTTTGTTCTCTGTTCCCTCCTTAACGGTCCATTTGGCTTTTGGAGCACTGCAGAGCAGCGAGGGGCATTTTCAGGAAACTCTCCACGCTGACAATGGGATTGCTTCTCCCAGTGGCAATACTTAGGATAGCCCGTTACTTTTTAAGGTATCACCTGGGCTTTATCCTCCTTCCCAGGCATTACGTTGCTGACCAACACTGACCTACACCTTGTTGACTGCACACTCAACTCACTCCTGTGAAATCATTCTGTAATTTTGACCACTGATTCTCACTCCAGCCAGACTGAGCAGAAGAGCCCTGTCAGCAACTTTGCTACACCACTGTTCACTCTTTTCCACATCGTTTACAGGTGTGCTGAGCAGTCCAGCTTCATGTGGGACTCTTGATTATCTCCCTGCAGTGTGAAACATGACCACTCACTTCTACCTCTTGTCTTCAAGCTTTTAATCAGTTATTAATTTAAGAGCTGTCCACCGCAGTTTAGTCTCTTCAAAAAGTTTCAGTAAGGGAATTTTCTAAAAGGTTTTTGGCTGTCCAAGGACTCCTTCAAACAGCACTTCTATTAAACATAGATCGACTCTGCCACAACAATCCAGCTCTCCTCATTCCAGCTGTTGACATAAATTAACTATCACAGGCAGTACAAAAGCCACACTGACTCACCCGTGACAACCCAAACATGCACCCCTCCACTCCTCACCTTAAAACCCTTACTGTCCCATGCTTAACAACTTACATTTATCTGGTCCCGGTGAGACCTTAAGTGGCAAGTTTCACAGCACAGTATGTAGCACATT
This sequence comes from Eurypyga helias, assembly GCF_000690775.1. NCBI lineage: Eukaryota > Metazoa > Chordata > Aves > Eurypygiformes > Eurypygidae > Eurypyga > Eurypyga helias. Next base: position 2,947 of record NW_010240481.1, on the reverse strand, counting down.
AATTGAATGTGAGTCCCTTTTAAAGTCTTGGAGATGCATCCTGTAGCACTTGCTGTTTAAAGTAAACTGGTGAGACTGCTTGTACTCATGCTTCAACTGTATGTGGATTCTCAAGTGCACCTCCTGAAGGTGCCCTTCAACACAGCAAGTCATAGAATCACAGAATGGTTTGGGTTGGAAGGGACCTCAAAGATCATCTAGTTCCAACCCCCCTGCCATGGGCAGGGACACCTTCCACTAGACCAGGTTGCTCCAAGCCTCATCCAGCCTGGCCTTGGACACTTCCAGGGATGGGGCATCTACAGCTTCTCTGGGCAACCTGTCCCACTGCCTCCCCACCCTAAGTCACACCAACACAAGGAACTCTGCTCTTCTGCAGCCTTAATCCTCGAATGTACCCTGCACACGTCAGTCCCATTGGCTGTGAACGCCTCTAAAACGCCTTCTGCTTCTGCAACACTTGAAAGCATTAAAGTTTTTATGTCTTTAAATAGTTTTTCCTTATTTTACCTACCTTCATTTATTTTTCATTAAAATTGCCAACACTTGTGCTCTTTCCTACTGCCCTCAATTTTACCTACAGCATCTTCTTCACGCTGCTTAATGATACATTTTTTGTTTCTTTAAATTACTTCTGACACACAGGATCTAAATTTCTTTACTTCAGTAATATGGTGTCAGCAAACACTATTCGTTTAGCTCCTCCTCTTGGCTTTTCCAAGTCTCTCCATACCAAAAACAGCACAGAAAGGAGAATATAGCTTATTCCTCCCATGCTACTTGACTAGTACAAGAGAGGAGGAGACACAGAAGCTCAGAATAATTCAGCTGAAAGAGATCTCACAAGGTTTCCAGTCCAACCCACGTGATTAAAGCAGCATCAGCAGGATCAAATCACGTTGCTCAGAGCATTTTCTAGACAGGCCTTGGAGATACTCTAGGATGGAAACAGCACAACTTCTCTGAACAATCCGCTCCAAAGCTTGGCTCTCCTCACAGTGAAAAAATGTCTCTTTCCATCCCGTCTGAACCTTTTGTTTCAGTCTGTGCCTGTTTTCCTTCATCCTCTCACACCCCCCGCTGTCTTGACAACCTCCGCATAGTTACCAGAAGCTGCTGACAGATCCATGCCCACAACCCTCTTGTCTCCATACTGGAAAACCCCTCTCCCCCAGCACTGCCTCATGCTGCAGTTCCCGAGCCGACTAGATGGCCCTTTCCTCAACCCACTCCTGTTCATCACCATCTTTCTTGTACTGGGGGGTGGGAGCAAACCCAGACAAGTATTCTAGGTGTGCTCTAACAAGCTGTGACTAGACAGGGCTGATCCCTGCCTTCGATCCTGTTCATACAGCTGCGATGCAGGTGGCATCCAGGGCCCTGGCCACCCAGCCAGGTAGTGCCTGACCCACATCCCTGTGGTGGGTTGTCCTGCCCCAGGAGCAGAACGCCATATCTGTCCCTGCGAAATTCCAGGAGATTCCTCTCAGTTCCAAGCCCAGCCCTCAAGGACATCAGCTGCCTCCCTTTTGGTTTAGTATCACCTGCAAACTGCGTGACAGGGTATTCTGCAGCCCCCTCCAGGCCACAGGTCCTGCAAGAGGCCTGTGCAGACCTGGGACTGTGACCGCAGGCAAGTATTGGGTGACTTTAGGATATCTGTAGAACAGTATAAAAGCAGCAGCATAGACAACTCCATTCTTCCTGCCCTAACATTATCCACCAAAAATGTTTCTGTTGCATTCTTGGGCTCTGAAAGGGACATCCATCACCTAGAACCCTCAGAAATTACTCCTTTCTGGAAATCTGTTACCCAAACCATTACACAAACCTGATTTAATTTCTTGTGGTAAGATTCAGACTGTTTGGGGAAGAAAAAAGTTGCCACTGAAGAGCAAACTGACGGTGGTAGCTTTGCAAGGCAAAGGCTCTATGGGCTGACGAGCCTTACGGCACTTCCAGGCTCGTACTACTGCAATGCCATCAAATCCCTCCTTCAAACCTCCAATCTGTGGTGGCAACACAGATTCCCTGGTAATGCATCATAAGGAACTGCACAACAAGAACATTTTATCAAACAGTTTGCTTTCCTTTCCTCGTCCCAGTCTCATTCCCACAGTGACATTATCACAACACTATTCTTGACCCAGTCACACCCTCACACCTTCCGTCTCTTTACTACAAACTTCCTTTGATAACATTCCTGAGCTAAAGTTCAGGAGCAGAAAGCCTTCAAAACACTCCACAAAACACTTTCAAAAAAGCAAAATCTGACAAAGGTATGGCAGAATTTCCATAAACAATCGGCCTATCAAGCTGCCAGGCCACAGGCACAACTCAGGGCTGAGGGCTGCAGTGCCAGGCTCTCCAGCGTCCAGCTTCCGTCACGGCAGACTACCTGCAAACCTTCCAGTGGTTTCTACAAATTGCAGTCCTTTGGGCTGGGTCATAAAGTTTGAGCTGAAGTGAAATACATTACCATCAACAAATTTTAAAGTTTCCATTCAGAAAAGGAATGAGAGCATGAACTAGCTTGGTGCCACCATAAAAAAGTCAGATGAATAATGGAACAATTAGAGACACTGTTTGAATTCAGAGCGCTTGCTCTTTTAAGCTCTCCCTTTTCAACACCACAGGCCGGTTGCCATCCAGCTCCAGTGCCTCGCATGTCCTCAAGAGACAATGAAGCCTCCGTGTAGGAGTTTCACACAAGACAACGTCCTGACCACACTCAACCTAAACCGTGCCACAGGTGACCCGCAGGACGTTGGCACACACGTCCCGAGGTGGAGAGGATCACTGCGGGAGTGGGACAGGCCCTGCAGACAAACGCGCTGCAAGAAGACTGCCACGAGCACCGTCTGCGCAACCCCGGAGACTTCAGCTCCGATGGAAAGAGGTGCCCAACGCAACAGGCCTCCTGCTTTGCCACCCCACCTCCCCCTCC
>NW_010240480.1:0-2302 GCF_000690775.1 Eurypyga helias | reverse complement strand
AGCCACTGATTTGCTCCTAATGCCAATAAAGACAATTTTAATGGGTGTTCTAGCTTTTTTAGGTCATTGGTAGCATCAGTTAAGTTGTTCATTAGGACTTCAGTGTCTATGCTATTCAATACTCCCAGTCCTGTTCCTAAGATGCCAGTCAAGTCTCTCCTTGATCTTTTTGGAGAGGTGAGGGTTAAACCATTCTAACCATTCTGTATGTGTTCAGGAATGGTGAGCAATTTTTTACAATACATAGATTAAATATGGTCAATATTGTAAATATGTAAAATATGTTTAGTTGTAGAGATATCAACCTGCATTGACAGTTTCTCGTGGTTTAACCTGGGCTAGCGACGAAGTACCACACAGCTGTTTGCTCACCTCCCCCCTCCTCCAGTGGAGGAGGAGAATCAGAAGAAAAGACAAGGAGAATCATGGATTGAGATAAGAACAATTTAACAATTGAATATAATGAATATTATAGTGATACAAATAATATTAACAATACTACTACTACTAAGCAATTAAAATAATGGAAAATAAAATATATCATACAACTGCTCACAATCTGCCGACTGATACACAGCCAGGTCCCAAGTAGCCAGAGTCAGAATCAGAAAGCCTGAGAGTGATAGCAGCAGAGTCTGAGCAAGCCCCACGAGCAAGAGCACGACTGAGAAAGCCAACTGACCCACCAACCCACTAATGAATGAGCAAACTAGCAAGCTAACAGACAAGCGAGCTAACAAGCAAGCTATAGCCCCCCAACACACTCCCATCTCCTTGGAAATACTCCTTTGGTTAATTTGAGTAAGCTGCCTGCACTGTGTCCCCACACACTGCTTGTAGTGAGAAAGTTGGGAACGCAGCTGCAATACCAGAAGCTGAAAAAAAACCTTGAATTGGTGCAAGCTCTCCTTAGCACCACTAAAAACCGCCTTATCAGTATTCTCTTCAGGGCAAATCCAAAACATAGTCTCATACCAGCTACTGTGAAGAAAATTGACTCTGTCCTGGTTAAAACCAGCACATTCTCCATCCTTTATTTCATACCATTTACATCATGCTCAAGTCCCACTCATTCTCATTAGCCAGCTTCCCCTTTCCCATCCCATCCTACAAAGATTTCATCCCCTTAGTCTATGGAACTTCTTCGCAAAATGTCCATTAAAATGTCCATTAAGTTCATTAAGTCCATGACTTCAGGTTCCATACATTGTGGTAGTTATTCAGTACAGGAAAGGTGGAGTGTTCCATAGGATCATTGGGTTCCAAAGACATATCCAGTCACTGCTGCACTTCCTGCAAGGCTTGTACTCCATTGGTTCAGGTGATTTCTGCTATAGTAAATCCAAAAGCAAAAAACTCAGAAGAAGAGCAATTAATGTCCATCATGCAATTTAATTAATTAGCTATTTTCACCTAGGATCAAACCCCCTTGAGATACCTATAAGACTTCCCCATCTTTTTGCATTATCCACCAAGTGCACCCAGGTCCTTGAACAAAAGCAATGCCATGAATGGGTTTGCCTTTGCCCAACGCAGGAATAACCCAGACTGATTTTCCCAGAATATTTTTAACATGCACTACAGGGACTTTATCTTCTTTGACAGTATGTAAAAGTTCTGATTGGGCAGGGCTAGCCCAATTGGCAGATTCTCTAGTGTTGACTAACCAAATGGCTTTTGCTAAATGTGCATCCCAATGTTTTCAAGTTCCACCCCCCATTCCTCTCAGTGTAGTCTTTAAAATTATATTGCATCCTTCAACCTTCCCTGAGGCTGGTGCATGGTAGGGGATGTGATATACCCATTCAATGCAGTGCTCTTTAGCCCAAGTGTCTACAAGGCTGTTTCGGAAATGAGTCCCATTGTCTGATTCAATCCTTTCTGGGGTGCCATGTCACCACAGGACTTGCTTTTCAAGGCCCAGGCTAGTATTTTGGGCAGTGGCATGAGGCACAGCATGTTTCTAGCCATCCGTTGGTTGCTTCTGCAATTGTGAGAACATGGTGCTTGCCTTGGCATGTGTGCTGGTTTCAGGCAGGAAAGAGCTGCTTTTCTTCACAGTGTGGATGGCTGGCCCAGGGTGGATGAGGGAGTACTTCATTCCATGGTACGTCATGCTCTGTACACACGTGCAGTACTTAGGCAGGAAGTGGCTGGGGGGGAGGGCAGGGTAAGTGGTGGCCACAAGTGGCTTTTGATAGCTTCTTACCGGTGTCATTAGCTCCTTCGTTTGCTCTTGGCGAGGTTGTTAGCGGTGGGGCAGGTTCGTTCCTTAGGGGGTTGAGGGGTCAGCTGTTTTTTC